>NC_051158.1:148104678-148394314 GCF_013339745.2 Dermacentor silvarum | reverse complement strand
AAACACTAGGTTCGGAACTGCACGTCGTCATAACTGGTATTTGAGAGCTGCTTATCTAGAATTGTTTGTATAAACTGTATTTCTATTATTACGGCAGTATGCCTGTCACAGCAATGGTAGGCGTGGCGTGGTAAAGGTGTTTACATCTAAATTTTCAGAACTGCTCCATCAAGTCTATTCAAGAACGATTGCCGCAGCATATATATCTGAGGCAATAGATTTGTGATGTGTTATATTTCTTCACATATAGAGCGTTGACAATTGGTTAGCATACAAATGTTTCATAATTATAGTTCCGCGAACATCCATGTAGCCTGTCTTATGCAAAACACTAGGTTCGGAACTGCACGTCTTCATAACTGGTATTTTGAGAGCTGCTTATCTAGAATTGTTTTGTATAAACTGTATTTCTATTATTACGGCAGTATGCCTGTCACAGCAATGGTAGGCGTGGCGTGGTAAAGGTGTTTACATCTAAATTTTCAGAACTGCTCCATCAAGTCTATTCAAGAACGATTGCCGCAGCATATATATCTGAGGCAATAGATTTGTGATGTGTTATATTTCTTCACATATAGAGCGTTGACAATTGGTTAGCATACAAATGTTTCATAATTATAGTTCTGCGAACATCCGTGTAGCCTGTCTTATGCAAAACACTAGGTTCGGAACTGCACGTCGTCATAACTGGTATTTTGAGAGCTGCTTATCTAGAATTGTTTTGTATAAACTGTATTTCTATTATTACGGCAGTATGCCTGTCACAGCAATGGTAGGCGTGGCGTGGTAAAGGTGTTTACATCTAAATTTTCAGAACTGCTCCATCAAGTCTATTCAAGAACGATTGCCGCAGCATATCAATCTGAGGCAATAGATTTGTTATGTGTTATATTTCTTCACATATAGAGCGTTGACAATTGGTTAGCATACAAATGTTTCATAATTATAGTTCCGCGAACATCCATGTAGCCTGTCTTATGCAAAACACTAGGTTCGGAACTGCACGTCTTCATAACTGGTATTTTGAGAGCTGCTTATCTAGAATTGTTTTGTATATACTGTATTTCTATTATTACGGCAGTATGCCTGTCAAAGCAATGGTAGGGGTGGCGTGGTAAATGTGTTTACATCTAAATTTTCATAGCTGCTCCATCAATTCAGTTCAAGAACGTTTGCCGCAGCATATCAATCTGAGGCAATAGATTTGTTATGTGTTATATTTCTTCACATATAGAGCTTTGACAATTGGTTAGAATACAAATGTTTCATAATTATAGTTCCGCGAACATCCGTGTAGCCTGTCTGTCTTATGCAAAACACTAGGTTCGGAACTGCACGTCGTCATAACTGGCATTTTGAGAGCTGCTTATCTAGAATTGTTTTGTATAAACTGTATTTCTATTATTACGGCAGTATGCCTGTCACAGCAATGGTAGGCGTGGCGTGGTAAAGGTGTTTACATCTAAATTTTCAGAACTGCTCCATCAAGTCTATTCAAGAACGATTGCCGCAGCATATCAATCTGAGGCAATAGATTTGTTATGTGTTATATTTCTTCACATATAGAGCGTTGACAATTGGTTAGCATACAAATGTTTCATAATTATAGTTCCGCGAACATCCATGTAGCCTGTCTTATGCAAAACACTAGGTTCGGAACTGCACGTCTTCATAACTGGTATTTCGAGAGCTGCTTATCTAGAACTGTTTTGTATATACTGTATTTCTATTATTACAGCAGTATGCCTGTCAAAGCAATGGTAGGGGTGGCGTGGTAAACGTGTTTACATCTACATTTTCTTAGCTGCTCCATCAATTTTGTTCAAGAACGATTGCCGCAGCATATATATCTGAGGCAATAGATTTGTGATGTGTTATATTTCTTCACATATAGAGCTTTGACAATTGGTTAGCATACAAATGTTTCATAATTTCAGTTCAGCGAACATCCGTGTAGCTTATCTGCATTATGCAAAACACTAGGTTTGGAACTGCACGTCTTCATAACTGGTATTTTGAGAGCTGGTTATCTAGAATTGTTTTCTATATACTGTTTTTCTATTATTACGGCAGTATGCCTGTCAAAGAAATGGTAGGGGTGGCGTGGTAAAGGTGTTTACATCTAAATTTTCATAGCTGCTCCATCAATTCTGTTCAAGAACGATTGCCGTAGCATGTCTATCTGAGGCAATAGATTTGTTATGCGTTATATTTCTTCACATATAGAGCTTCGACAATTGGTTAGCATACAAATGTTTCATAATTTCAGTTCAGCGAACATCCGTGTAGCCTATCTGTCTTATGCAAAACACTAGGTTCGGAACTGCACGTCGTCATAACTGGTATTTTGAGAGCTGCTTATCTAGAATTGTTTTGTATAAACTGTATTTCTATTATTACGGCAGTATGCCTGTCACAGCAATGGTAGGCGTGGCGTGGTAAAGGTGTTTACATCTAAATTTTCAGAACTGCTCCATCAAGTCTATTCAAGAACGATTGCCGCAGCATATATATCTGAGGCAATAGATTTGTGATGTGTTATATTTCTTCACATATAGAGCGTTGACAAATGGTTAGCATAAAAATGTTTCATAATTATAGTTCCGCGAACATCCATGTAGCCTGTCTTATGCAAAACACTAGGTTCGGAACTGCACGTCTTCATAACTGGTATTTTGAGAGCTGCTTATCTAGAATTGTTTTGTATAAACTGTATTTCTATTATTACGGCAGTATGCCTGTCACAGCAATGGTAGGCGTGGCGTGGTAAAGGTGTTTACATCTAAATTTTCAGAACTGCTCCATCAAGTCTATTCAAGAACGATTGCCGCAGCATATATATCTGAGGCAATAGATTTGTGATGTGTTATATTTCTTCACATATAGAGCGTTGACAATTGGTTAGCATACAAATGTTTCATAATTATAGTTCCGCGAACATCCATGTAGCCTGTCTTATGCAAAACACTAGGTTCGGAACTGCACGTCTTCATAACTGGTATTTTGAGAGCTGCTTATCTAGAATTGTTTTGTATAAACTGTATTTCTATTATTACGGCAGTATGCCTGTCACAGCAATGGTAGGCGTGGCGTGGTAAAGGTGTTTACATCTAAATTTTCAGAACTGCTCCATCAAGTCTATTCAAGAACGATTGCCGCAGCATATATATCTGAGGCAATAGATTTGTGATGTGTTATATTTCTTCACATATAGAGCGTTGACAATTGGTTAGCATACAAATGTTTCATAATTATAGTTCCGCGAACATCCATGTAGCCTGTCTTATGCAAAACACTAGGTTCGGAACTGCACGTCTTCATAACTGGTATTTTGAGAGCTGCTTATCTAGAATTGTTTTGTATAAACTGTATTTCTATTATTACGGCAGTATGCCTGTCACAGCAATGGTAGGCGTGGCGTGGTAAAGGTGTTTACATCTAAATTTTCAGAACTGCTCCATCAAGTCTATTCAAGAACGATTGCCGCAGCATATATATCTGAGGCAATAGATTTGTGATGTGTTATATTTCTTCACATATAGAGCGTTGACAATTGGTTAGCATACAAATGTTTCATAATTATAGTTCCGCGAACATCCATGTAGCCTGTCTTATGCAAAACACTAGGTTCGGAACTGCACGTCTTCATAACTGGTATTTTGAGAGCTGCTTATCTAGAATTGTTTTGTATAAACTGTATTTCTATTATTACGGCAGTATGCCTGTCACAGCAATGGTAGGCGTGGCGTGGTAAAGGTGTTTACATCTAAATTTTCAGAACTGCTCCATCAAGTCTATTCAAGAACGATTGCCGCAGCATATATACCTGAGGCAATAGATTTGTGATGTGTTATATTTCTTCACATATAGAGCGTTGACAATTGGTTAGCATACAAATGTTTCATAATTATAGTTCCGCGAACATCCATGTAGCCTGTCTTATGCAAAACACTAGGTTCGGAACTGCACGTCGTCATAACTGGTATTTTGAGAGCTGCTTATCTAGAATTGTTTTGTATAAACTGTATTTCTATTATTACGGCAGTATGCCTGTCACAGCAATGGTAGGCGTGGCGTGGTAAAGGTGTTTACATCTAAATTTTCAGAACTGCTCCATCAAGTCTATTCAAGAACGATTGCCGCAGCATATATATCTGAGGCAATAAATTTGTGATGTGTTATATTTCTTCACATATAGAGCGTTGACAATTGGTTAGCATACAAATGTTTCATAATTATAGTTCCGCGAACATCCATGTAGCCTGTCTTATGCAAAACACTAGGTTCGGAACTGCACGTCTTCATAAATGGTATTTTGAGAGCTGCTTATCTAGAATTGTTTTGTATAAACTGTATTTCTATTATTACGGCAGTATGCCTGTCACAGCAATGGTAGGCGTGGCGTGGTAAAGGTGTTTACATCTAAATTTTCAGAACTGCTCCATCAAGTCTATTCAAGAACGATTGCCGCAGCATATATATCTGAGGCAATAGATTTGTGATGTGTTATATTTCTTCACATATAGAGCGTTGACACTTGGTTAGCATACAAATGTTTCATAATTATAGTTCCGCGAACATCCATGTAGCCTGTCTTATGCAAAACACTAGGTTCGGAACTGCACGTCTTCATAACTGGTATTTTGAGAGCTGCTTATCTAGAATTGTTTTGTATATACTGTATTTCTATTATTACGGCAGTATGCCTGTCAAAGCAATGGTAGGGGTGGCGTGGTAAACGTGTTTACATCTACATTTTCTTAGCTGCTCCACCAATTTTGTTCAAGAACGATTGCCGCAGCATATATATCTGAGGCAATAGATTTGTGATGTGTTATATTTCTTCACATATAGAGCTTTGACAATTGGTTAGCATACAAATGTTTCATAATTTCAGTTCAGCGAACATCCGTGTAGCTTATCTGCATTATGCAAAACACTAGGTTTGGAACTGCACGTCTTCATAACTGGTATTTTGAGAGCTGGTTATCTAGAATTGTTTTCTATATACTGTTTTTCTATTATTACGGCAGTATGCCTGTCAAAGCAATGGTAGGGGTGGCGTGGTAAAGGTGTTTACATCTAACTTTTCATAGCTGCTTCATCAATTCAGTTCAAGAACGAATGCCGCAGCACATCTACCTGAAGCAATAGATTTGTTATGTGTTATATTTCTTCTCATATAGAGCTTCGACAATTGGTTAGCATACAAATGTTTCATAATTTCAGTTCAGCGAACATTCGTGTAGCTTATCTGCATTATGCAAAACACTAGGTTTGGAACTGCACGTCTTCATAACTGGTATTTTGAGAGCTGCTTATCTAGAATTGTTTTCTATATACCGTTTTTCTATTATTACGGCAGTATGCCTGTCACAGCAATGGTAGGCGTGGCGTGGTAAAGGTGTTTACATCTAAATTTTCATAGCTGCTCCATCAATTCTGTTCAAGAACGATTGCCGTAGCATATCTATCTGAGGCAATAGGTTTTTTATGTATTATATTTCTTCACATATAGAGCTTCGACAATTGGTTAGCATAAAAATGTTTCATAATTTCAGTTCAGCGAACATCCGTGTAGCCTATCTGTCTCATGCAAAACACTAGGTTTGGAACTGCACGTCTTCATAACTGGTATTTTGAGAGCTGCTTATCTAAAATTGTTTTGTATAAACTGTATTTCTATTATTACGGCAGTATGCCTGTCAAAGCAATGGTAGGGGTGGCGTGGTAAATGTGTTTACATCTAAATTTTCATAGCTGCTTCATCAATGTTGTTCAGGAACGATTGCCGCAGCATTTATATCTGAGGCAATAGATTTGTTATGTGTTATATTTCTTCACATATAGAGCTTTGACAATTGGTTAGCATACAAATGTTTCATAATTTCAGTTCAGCGAACATCCGTGTAGCTTATCTGCCTTATGCAAAACACTAGGTTTGGAACTGCACGTCTTCATAACTGGTATTTTGAGAGCTGCTTATCTAGAATTGTTTTGTATATACTGTATTTCTATTATTACGGCAGTATGCCTGTCAAAGCAATGGTAGGGGTGGCGTGGTAAAGGTGTTTACATCTAAATTTTCATAGCTGCTCCATCAATTTTGTTCAAGAACGATTGCCGCAGCACATCTATCTGAGGCAATAGATTTGTTATGTGTTATATTTCTTCACATATAGAGCTTCGACAATTGGTTAGCATACAAATGTTTCATAATTTAGGTTCAGCGAACATCCGTGTAGCCTATCTGTCTTATGCAAAACACTAGGTTTGGAACTGCACGTCTTCATAACTGGTATTTTGAGAGCTGCTTATCTAGAATTGTTTTGTATATACTGTATTCTATTATTACGGCAGTATGCCTGTCAAAGCAATGGTAGGGGTGGCGTGGTAAAGATGTTTACATCTAAATTTTCATAGCTGCTCCATCAATTTTGTTCAAGAACGATTGCCGCAGCACATCTATCTGAGGCAATAGATTTGTTATGTGTTATATTTCTTCACATATAGAGCTTCGACAATTGGTTAGCATACAAATGTTTCATAATTTAGGTTCAGCGATCATCCGTGTCGCCTATCTGTCTTATGCAAAACACTAGGTTTGGAACTGCACGTCTTCATAACTGGTATTTTGAGAGCTGCTTATCTAGAATTGTTTTGTATATACTGTATTTCTATTATTACGGCAGTATGCCTGTCAAAGCAATGGTAGGGGTGGCGTGGTAAAGGTGTTTACATCTAAATTTTCATAGCTGCTCCATCAATTTTGTTCAAGAACGATTGCCGCAGCACATCTATCTGAGGCAATAGATTTGTTATGTGTTATATTTCTTCACATATAGAGCTTTCACAATTGGTTAGCATACAAATGTTTCATAATTTCAGTTCAGCGAACATCCGTGTAGCTTATCTGCCTTATGCAAAACACTAGGTTTGGAACTGCACGTCTTCATAACTGGTATTTTGAGAGCTGCTTATCTAGAATTGTTTTGTATATACTGTATTTCTATTATTACGGCAGTATGCCTGTCAAAGCAATGGTAGGGGTGGCGTGGTAAAGGTGTTTACATATAAATTTTCATAGCTGCTCCATCAATTTTGTTCAAGAACGATTGCCGCAGCACATCTATCTGAGGCAATAGATTTGTTATGTGTTATATTTCTTCACATATAGAGCTTCGACAATTGGTTAGCATACAAATGTTTCATAATTTCAGTTCAGCGAACATCCGTGTAGCCTATCTGTCTTATGCAAAACACTAGGTTCGGAACTGCACGTCGTCATAACTGGTATTTTGAGAGCTGCTTATCTAGAATTGTTTTGTATAAACTGTATTTCTATTATTACGGCAGTATGCCTGTCACAGCAATGGTAGGCATGGCGTGGTAAAGGTGTTTACATCTAAATTTTCATAGCTGCTCCATCAATTCTATTCAAGAACTATTGCCGCAGCATATCAATCTGAGGCAATAGAGTTGTTATGTGTTATATTTCTTCACATATTGAGCTTCGACAATTGGTTAGCATAAAAATGTTTCATAATTTCAGTTCAGCGAACATCCGTGTAGCCTATATGTCTCATGCAAAACACTAGGTTCGGAACTGCACGTCGTCATAATTGGTATTTTGAGAGCTGCTTATCTTGAATTGTGTTGTATAAACTGTATTTCTATTATTACGGCAGTATGCCTGTCACAGCAATGGTAGGCGTGGCGTGGTAAAGGTGTTTACATCTAAATTTTCATAGCTGCTCCATCAATTCAGTTCAAGAACGTTTGCCGCAGCATATCAATCTGAGGCAATAGATTTGTTATGCGTTATATTTCTTCACATATAGAGCTTTGACAATTGGTTAGAATACAACCCCGCAGGGGCGTCTGCGTCAGCAGGCGTTTGGTGTGTTGCGACACCACGGACCCGAGCACACGAGGGTTGGACCCTCCCGCGTGTAGCCGTGCGCGGCTTAGCCGTGTCTGGGGAAAGGGGGATCCTGAGGGTTGAGCCAATGCCGGGTGATTGGACCTTTAAGGCCCCTGGCGGAGGCAACACACCTCTTCGGCCTCTGCTTCACATAGACGGCACCTCCAGACTGACCCTCCTGGAGGAAATCGGCAGTCGCCTTTTCCTGTCCCCCTCTTCAATCTTTTGTCTTTTTCTCTCACTTTTCCATCTGCCCTGTCTCCTACTCACTTCTTCTCACTTCCAAATTTCCGGGCGGCAAGGGTTAACCGTGTGTAATGTATCCAGTCTTGGGTATGTACATTAGGTTATAGTGGCGGTGCATAGCTGGCGTCTGCAGGTTTCGCGTAACCTGTAGCGTCCCCTTGTTGGGCTCGGTGGTGGGTGGCTACCATCGCGGCCGAACTTTGAAACCATGTTATGGCAGAAGCGTTCCCCCGACTTTCAGATCGGCCTCTGAAAAGAGGTCGCACCGATGCAATTTTTCAATTTACCCTCCGAACCGACCTAGACACCTTCCCTAAGTACCATGTCCTACATAGTGAAGGCAACAAAAGCGTAAGAAAACTCTCACCCTTCCTTGTATCGAAATGCCTCGTAAACACGATTGGACCTGACTACAAAGCCACGAAGATGGCTAGCGGAGACCTCCTCCTCGAACTGAAAAAGAAAGACCAAGTTGAAAAGCTCGCCCAACTCACCAGTATCGGTGACATTAATGTAGCAATCTCCCCACATCGCTCCCTAAATACAAGCAGAGGAGTAATATCAGAAGAAGATTTCCTGAATCTCAGTGATGAAGAGCTGCTTGAAGGTTTCCAAGAGCAAAATGTTATTAAAGTACAGCGAATTACACTTCGGCGAAACGACCAACAGATCCCCACGAAACACGTAATACTAACATTTGGAACCAGTACTGTGCCCACTTCACTCGACGCAGGATACTTGAAAATCAACGTCCGACCATACATACCAAACCCGAGGCGGTGCTTCAAGTGCCAGAGGTTCGGTCATGCATCACAATCATGCAGAGGTAAAGAAACATGCGCGAAGTGTAGTGCCAACGACCATCCTTCGGACAATTGCAACGCTCCAGCACTTTGTGTCAATTGCAAGGGAGACCATCCAGCTTACTCACGGAGCTGCCCTTGCTGGAAAAAAGAAAAAGAGATCATCGCAATCACAGTAAAAGAAAAAATCTCATTTTACGAAGCGAGGAAAAGGCTAGGGCACTTACCTCAAGTTAGCTATGCCAGTGCGGCGCGGCAGGGGGCAGCGCCACACCGGTTTCAGGAGTCTACAGGGTCCACGCACAGTGTGCCCGTAGAAACTCCATCCGCCCCCTTGATGGCTGCAGCCAGTGCTGCGCCATCATCATCGAAGACAGGCCTGCAGACCACAGTGTCGCAAGGCCCAAAGCTAAACCAGATTTCACGGCCCGAGACGCGCGTTTCGGCGCCTGGCTCCCGATCATCCAGCGCCTCGGAGAAGGCGATGGAGGTCGACGCGAAAACCCCGGCGCCATTGACGCCAAAAGATCCGCGCTCTCTGGAGCGCACCAAGAAGGAAAAACTTCTTGTAACTGCGCCGAGAAAGGGACCGGTAACCTGAGTGGTTACCGCTCTCGCAAATAGCACATCCCTTTTAACACATGTCACCTCCAACTTTTCAATCCATATACATCAGTTAATATTTTCAAAACCATCAGTATGGCTTTTATCATACATTGGAATTGTAGAGGCCTGATCAACAATTTAGGTGACATTAAAGACTTAATAAACAACCTGTCACCTGTAGCATTCTGCTTACAGGAAACAAATCTAGGCCCTAAATATACACATTTCCTTAAAGGTTTTACTGTCATACGAAAGGACCGCGAACACTCCAGCCGTCTATCTGGGGGAGTCGCTATTGTTGTGCAAAGCGGCATCCCTACACGAAACGTTTTATTAAATACCCCGTACGAGGCTGTAGCCGTCACCGTTTTATCCTATAAAACTGTCACCATTTGTTCACTGTACATTCCACCACATACACATTTCACAACTCGAGACCTGGAAAATCTAACAGACCAGTTGCCGGAGCCTTTTGTTTTAGTAGGTGATTTTAATGCGCACTGTACCCTTTGGGGCAGCGACAAAAATGATCAAAGAGGGCAACTTATCGAAGATTTCGTTTTAACTAATAACATTTGTCTTTTGAACACAGGTGCGCCAACATATTTTTCACCAAGCTCCCGCAATTTTAGCTGCCTCGATTTAGCCTTTTGCTCACCGTCTGTTTTTACCGATTTTAAATGGGAAGTACTGAGTACCTCGTATGGCAGTGACCATTTCCCTGCTATCATCAAACTCACATCATCACCACCCATTATAAATTGTAAACCGCGTCGCTGGAAGGTACACCTTGCTGACTGGACACTCTTTACAGAAAATGCAAAGCTCGAACAAGTGTTTTCAAGTGAGCTAAGCGTTAACGAAATCAATGAAAGGTTCACTGCGGTTTTAATTTCAGCGGCAGAAAAGGCCATTCCCCAAACATCCAGCCTTGTACGCAAAAAACTTAACCCCTGGTGGACACCAGAGTGCACCGAAGCAAAAAAACAACAAAATCGGGCCTGGGGAATCTTGCGAAGATACCCGACCTATACAAACCTCCTACATTTCAAAGAGGCCAAATCCAAAGCACGATTTATACGAAGGCAGGCGGAAAAATCATCATGGAGGAAATACATATCTTCGATAAACAGCTCTGTCACCTCTAAACAAATGTGGGAAAAGGTGAGGAAGTTTAGGGGAGATTACTCGTCGTATACAGTAC
Source organism: Dermacentor silvarum (assembly GCF_013339745.2). Lineage (NCBI taxonomy): Eukaryota > Metazoa > Arthropoda > Arachnida > Ixodida > Ixodidae > Dermacentor > Dermacentor silvarum. Next base: position 148,383,531 of record NC_051158.1, on the reverse strand, counting down.
CGCTCCTTACAAGTCCAGGTACACAAACAACACTACAAAAACAGGCTGACATACTTGGTGAACACTTCCACAATGTTTCCAGCTCGGATAATTATTCAAAAGAATTATTAAAGTACAAACAGTCTGCTGAAAAACAGAAGCTGCCCACTACTGGCGCGACAAATGAATTGTACAATGCCCCCCTTACACAGCAGGAATTAAACATAGTCCTTTCTGCTGGCAAAAAAACAGCGGTAGGTCACGACCGTATTCACTACTCCATGCTGGCACATCTATCCCAAGCATCTGTAGAGGCTCTCCTTGAATTTTTCAATTTAATCTGGGGATCTGGGATAATGCCAGAAGAGTGGAAAAAAGCAATAGTAGTCCCATTTCTCAAAGCTGGTAAATCCCCAACATCCGCAAGTAGCTACAGATCCATTGCCCTGACCAGCTGTCTGGCAAAATCATATGAAAGCATTATTAATATAAGGCTCTCGTTCATTTTAGAGTCAAGAAACTTAATAGACCCTCACCAATGCGGTTATAAAAAGGGTTGTTCAACCACTGACCATCTTGTCCGACTGGAGCATGAAATTCTATATGCATTTTTACACAAGCAACATTGTCTGGCAGTTTCCTTTGATTTAGAAAAAGCCTATGATACCACGTGGAGATATGGAATTTTAAGAGACCTAGATGACCTCGGCATCCGTGGTAAAATGCTTAACTGCCTAGCTGATTTCATTTCTAATAGAACGTTTCAGGTTCGTCTTGGCACAGTACTTTCTCGTACATTTGCACAGGAAAATGGTGTTCCACAAGGCTGTGTTCTCAGCACAACACTTTTCATTGTAAAAATGAACTCGGTTAATAAGGTTATACCGTCGTCTGTTATGCACTCTATATACGTCGACGACCTGCAAGTGGCTTGCCGTGCCTCAAATTTATCAACTTGTGAGAGGCAGCTTCAGATCACAATAAATAAACTTGCAAAATGGGCTAACAAGAATGGCTTCTGCTTCTCCACCCAGAAAACAGTTACTGTTTTATTTTCTCAGAAACGTGGGCTATACTGCGACCCAGTCCTGAAATTAAATGACGCCACACTAGCGGTCAAACAACATTACAAATTTTTAGGAGTAACCTTTGACACCAAACTGAATTTCCTGACCCACATAAACACACTAAAGATTAAGACAAATAAAGCGCTGAATATCCTTAAAGTGTTGTCCCATAAGCACTGGGGTTCTGACCGAACATGTCTTTTACGTATTTACCGGTCTGTTGTGCGTAGCCTTCTAGACTACGGCTGCGTAGTTTATGGCTCAGCCAGACATTCTTACATTCGACGACTTGATCCAGTACATAACCTTGGACTACGACTAGCAAGTGGTGCTTACAGGACATCACCTGTCCCAAGTTTATACGTTGACTGTAATGAGCCTTCCTTACAGCAGCGCAGAGCGTTACTTACTTTTTCTTATGTACTCAAAATTCAGTCATCACCGCAGCACTTATGTTACAATATCGTCACACAATGCAACTCACGCTTACATTACACTAATAAGCCGAACATGATTCGGCCACTTCTTTTACGGCACGAGGAATACTGCAAGACTTATGATATTCCTCAAGAGGTACTGCAAGCTGCTGAAAGACCACAAAGATTGCCCCCGTGGTGCGATTTCACACAGCTATGTGATTGGACACTAACACATCTAAAGAAAAAGGACACCCCACAAGAACACATAATACAAGAGTTCCGAGCTATCCAAGAAAAATACAAAAATTACACAGAATTTTACACTGATGGCTCTAAAACACAAAACATGTGGGCGTGGGAATCACAACGCAAAATTGGGAAACTAGTATTCGAATGCACCATTCTGCTTCAATCTTTACCGCTGAAGTTTATGCAATATGGATAGCAGTAAAAAAAATTATTACCGAGAAGCTGAAAAATGCTATAATTTATACTGATTCGTTAAGTGCACTGAGAGCTTTAAATTTAAATTCCGCCTGCGAACCCCTACTTGGTGATATCTTAAACATGGTCTTTTGTAAGAAATACGGAAGAACCATACGATTCTGCTGGGTCCCAAGCCATGTTGGGATACCAGGGAATGAAGCAGCAGACAGATGTGCGTCCATGGCAGCTCTCAAAAACATAACTCGCACAACACTTCCATACAAAGACAGTATCCAAGCGATTCGTAAGGCCCTTGCGTCAAGATGGCAACAGCAATGGAACTCGTGCATAAACAACAAGTTACATGTGACTAAACCCCTGCTTGGCGAGTGGAAATGATGCAGTCACCAAGAGCGGTTCTATGAGGTAATCTTATGTCGACTTCGAATTGGGCACACACATCTAACACACAATTTTCTACTCCGAAAAGAAAACCCACCAACTTGCAAGAAGTGCCATGAAGCACTTACTGTAATGCACATTATTATGACATGTCCACATACCGAAACACAGAGACGGAAACTTTTACAAAATCTAGATACCTTGCATATACCTCTACACCCCTCCTTACTACTAGGAGACGACCCGCTAGTGCCATTCACGGAGTTGTTCAACTTTTTAGACGAAACTGGTTATTTACATCAACTATAAAGTAACACAGCTTTGACTGCCCTAACATTGTTTTTGTATTGTCTTGTGACTGGCGCAGCATAGCCTTAGTCGCTTTTGCGCCATTAAACCAGGATTATTTAATTAATTAGAAGACAAATGTTTCATAATTATAGTTCCGCGAACATCCGTGTAGCCTGTCTTATGCAAAACACTAGGTTCGGAACTGCACGTCTTCATAACTGGTATTTTGAGAGCTGCTTATCTAGAATTGTTTTGTATAAACTGTATTTCTATTATTACGGCAGTATGCCTGTCACAGCAATGGTAGGCGTGGCGTGGTAAAGGTGTTTACATCTAAATTTTCATAGCTGCTCCATCAATTCTGTTCAAGAACGATTGCCGTAGCATGTCTATCTGAGGCAATAGATTTGTTATCTGTTATATTTCTTCACATATAGAGCTTTGACAATTGGTTAGCATACAAATGTTTCATAATTTCAGTTCAGCGAACATCCGTGTAGCCTATCTGTCTTATGCAAAACACTAGGTTCGGAACTGCACGTCGTCATAACTGGTATTTTGAGAGCTGCTTATCTAGAATTGTTTTGTATAAACTGTATTTCTATTATTACGGCAGTATGCCTGTCACAGCAATGGTAGGCGTGGCGTGGTAAAGGTGTTTACATCTAAATTTTCAGAACTGCTCCATCAAGTCTATTCAAGAACGATTGCCGCAGCATATATATCTGAGGCAATAGATTTGTGATGTGTTATATTTCTTCACATATAGAGCGTTGACAATTGGTTAGCATACAAATGTTTCATAATTATAGTTCCGCGAACATCCATGTAGCCTGTCTTATGCAAAACACTAGGTTCGGAACTGCACGTCTTCATAACTGGTATTTTGAGAGCTGCTTATCTAGAATTGTTTTGTATAAACTGTATTTCTATTATTACGGCAGTATGCCTGTCACAGCAATGGTAGGCGTGGCGTGGTAAAGGTGTTTACATCTAAATTTTCAGAACTGCTCCATCAAGTCTATTCAAGAACGATTGCCGCAGCATATATATCTGAGGCAATAGATTTGTGATGTGTTATATTTCTTCACATATAGAGCGTTGACAATTGGTTAGCATACAAATGTTTCATAATTATAGTTCCGCGAACATCCATGTAGCCTGTCTTATGCAAAACACTAGGTTCGGAACTGCACGTCTTCATAACTGGTATTTTGAGAGCTGCTTATCTAGAATTGTTTTGTATAAACTGTATTTCTATTATTACGGCAGTATGCCTGTCACAGCAATGGTAGGCGTGGCGTGGTAAAGGTGTTTACATCTAAATTTGCAGAACTGCTCCATCAAGTCTATTCAAGAACGATTGCCGCAGCATATATATCTGAGGCAATAGATTTGTGATGTGTTATATTTCTTCACATATAGAGCGTTGACAATTGGTTAGCATACAAATGTTTCATAATTATAGTTCCGCGAACATCCATGTAGCCTGTCTTATGCAAAACACTAGGTTCGGAACTGCACGTCGTCATAACTGGTATTTTGAGAGCTGCTTATCTAGAATTGTTTTGTATAAACTGTATTTCTGTTATTACAGCAGTATGCCTGTCACAGCAATGGTAGGCGTGGCGTGGTAAAGGTGTTTACATCTAAATTTTCAGAACTGCTCCATCAAGTCAATTCAAGAACGATTGCCGCAGCATATCAATCTGAGGCAATAGATTTGTTATGTGTTATATTTCTTCACATATAGAGCGTTGACAATTGGTTAGCATACAAATGTTTCATAATTATAGTTCCGCGAACATCCATGTAGCCTGTCTTTGCAAAACACTAGGTTCGGAACTGCACGTCGTCATAATTGGTATTTTGAGAGCTGCTTATCTTGAATTGTTTTGTATATACTGTATTCTATTATTACGGCAGTATGCCTGTCAAAGCAATGGTAGGCGTGGCGTGGTAAAGGTGTTTACATCTAAATTTTCATAGCTGCTCCATCAATTCAGTTCAAGAACGTTTGCCGCAGCATATCAATCTGAGGCAATAGATTTGTTATGCGTTATATTTCTTCACATATAGAGCTTTGACAATTGGTTAGAATACAACCCCGCAGGGGCGTCTGCGTCAGCAGGCGTTTGGTGTGTTGCGACACCACGGACCCGAGCACACGAGGGTTGGACCCTGCCGCGTGTAGCTGTGCGCGGCTTAGCCGTGTCTGGGGAAAGGGGGATCCTGGGGGTTGAGCCAATGCCGGGTGATTGGACCTTTAAGGCCACCCGGCGGAGGCAACACACCTCTTCGGCCTCTGCTTCACATAGACGGCACCTCCAGACTGACCCTCCTGGAGGAAATCGGCAGTCGCCTTTTCCTGTCCCCCTCTTCAATCTTTTGTCTTTTTCTCTCACTTTTCCATCTGTCCTGTCTCCTACTCACTTCTTCTCACTTCCAAATTTCCGGGCGGCAAGGGTTAACCGTGTGTAATGTATCCAGTCTTGGGTATGTACATTAGGTTATAGTGGCGGTGCATAGCTGGCGTCTGCAGGTTTCGCGTAACCTGTAGCGTCCCCTTGTTGGGCTCGGTGGTGGGTGGCTACCACCGCGGCCGAACTTTGAAACCATGTTATGGCAGAAGCGTTCCCCCGACTTTCAGATCGGCCTCTGAAAAGAGGTCGCACCGATGCAATTTTTCAATTTACCCTCCGAACCGACCTAGACACCTTCCCTAAGTACCATGTCCTACATAGTGAAGGCAACACAAGCGTAAGAAAACTCTCACCCTTCCTTGTATCGAAATGCCTCGTAAACACGATTGGACCTGACTACAAAGCCACGAAGATGGCTAGCGGAGACCTCCTCCTCGAACTGAAAAAGAAAGACCAAGTTGAAAAGCTCGCCCAACTCACCAGTATCGGTGACATTAATGTAGCAATCTCCCCACATCGCTCCCTAAATACAAGCAGAGGAGTAATATCAGAAGAAGATTTCCTGAATCTCAGTGATGAAGAGCTGCTTGAAGGTTTCCAAGAGCAAAATGTTATTAAAGTACAGCGAATTACACTTCGGCGAAACGACCAACAGATCCCCACGAAACACGTAATACTAACATTTGGAACCAGTACTGTGCCCACTTCACTCGACGCAGGATACTTGAAAATCAACGTCCGACCATACATACCAAACCCGAGGCGGTGCTTCAAGTGCCAGAGGTTCGGTCATGCATCACAATCATGCAGAGGTAAAGAAACATGCGCGAAGTGTAGTGCCAACGACCATCCTTCGGACAATTGCAACGCTCCAGCACTTTGTGTCAATTGCAAGGGAGACCATCCAGCTTACTCACGGAGCTGCCCTTGCTGGAAAAAAGAAAAAGAGATCATCGCAATCACAGTAAAAGAAAAAATCTCATTTTACGAAGCGAGGAAAAGGCTAGGGCACTTACCTCAAGTTAGCTATGCCAGTGCGGCGCGGCAGGGGGCAGCGCCACACCGGTTTCAGGAGTCTACAGGGTCCACGCACAGTGTGCCCGTAGAAACTCCATCGCCCCCTTGATGGCTGCAGCCAGTGCTGCGCCATCATCATCGAAGACAGGCCTGCAGACCACAGTGTCGCAAGGCCCAAAGCTGAACCGGATTTCACGGCCCGAGACGCGCGTTTCGGCGCCTGGCTCCCGATCATCCAGCGCCTCGGAGAAGGCGATGGAGGTCGACGCGAAAACCCCGGCGCCATTGACGCCAAAAGATCCGCGCTCTCTGGAGCGCACCAAGAAGGAAAAACTTCTTGTAACTGCGCCGAGAAAGGGACCGGTAACCTGAGTGGTTACCGCTCTCGCAAATAGCACATCCCTTTTAACACATGTCACCTACAACTTTTGAATCCATATACATCAGTTAATATTTTCAAAACCATCAGTATGGCTTTTATCATACATTGGAATTGTAGAGGCCTGATCAACAATTTAGGTGACATTAAAGACTTAATAAACAACCTGTCACCTGTAGCATTCTGCTTACAGGAAACAAATCTAGGCCCTAAATATACACATTTCCTTAAAGGTTTTACTGTCATACGAAAGGACCGCGAACACTCCAGCCGTCTATCTGGGGGAGTCGCTATTGTTGTGCAAAGCGGCATCCCTACACGAAACGTTTTATTAAATACCCCGTACGAGGCTGTAGCCGTCACCGTTTTATCCTATAAAACTGTCACCATTTGTTCACTGTACATTCCACCACATACACATTTCACAACTCGAGACCTGGAAAATCTAACAGACCAGTTGCCGGAGCCTTTTGTTTTAGTAGGTGATTTTAATGCGCACTGTACCCTTTGGGGCAGCGATAAAAATGATCAAAGAGGGCAACTTATCGAAGATTTCGTTTTAACTAATAACATTTGTCTTTTGAACACAGGTGCGCCAACATATTTTTCACCAAGCTCCCGCAATTTTAGCTGCCTCGATTTAGCCTTTTGCTCACCGTCTGTTTTTACCGATTTTAAATGGGAAGTACTGAGTACCTCGTATGGCAGTGACCATTTCCCTGCTATCATCAAACTCACATCATCACCACCCATTATAAATTGTAAACCGCGTCGCTGGAAGGTACACCTTGCTGACTGGACACTCTTTACAGAAAATGCAAAGCTCGAACAAGTGTTTTCAAGTGAGCTAAGCGTTAACGAAATCAATGAAAGGTTCACTGCGGTTTTAATTTCAGCGGCAGAAAAGGCCATTCCCCAAACATCCAGCCTTGTACGCAAAAAACTTAACCCCTGGTGGACACCAGAGTGCACCGAAGCAAAAAAACAACAAAATCGGGCCTGGGGAATCTTGCGAAGATACCCGACCTATACAAACCTCCTACATTTCAAACAGGCCAAATCCAAAGCACGATTTATACGAAGGCAGGCGGAAAAATCATCATGGAGGAAATACATATCTTCGATAAACAGCTCTGTCACCTCTAAACAAATGTGGGAAAAGGTGAGGAAGTTTAGGGGAGATTACTCGTCGTATACAGTACCGCTCCTTACAAGTCCAGGTACACAAACAACACTACAAGAACAGGCTGACATACTTGGTGAACACTTCCACAATGTTTCCAGCTCGGATAATTATTCAAAAGAATTATTAAAGTACAAACAGTCTGCTGAAAAACAGAAGCTGCCCACTACTGGCGCGACAAATGAATTGTACAATGCCCCCCTTACACAGCAGGAATTAAACATAGTCCTTTCTGCTGGCAAAAAAACAGCGGTAGGTCACGACCGTATTCACTACTCCATGCTGGCACATCTATCCCAAGCATCTGTAGAGGCTCTCCTTGAATTTTTCAATTTAATCTGGGGATCTGGGAGAATGCCAGAAGAGTGGAAAAAAGCAATAGTAGTCCCATTTCTCAAAGCTGGTAAATCCCCAACATCCGCAAGTAGCTACAGATCCATTGCCCTGACCAGCTGTCTGGCAAAATCATATGAAAGCATTATTAATATAAGGCTCTCGTTCATTTTAGAGTCAAGAAACTTAATAGACCCTCACCAATGCGGTTATAAAAAGGGTTGTTCAACCACTGACCATCTTGTCCGACTGGAGCATGAAATTCGATATGCATTTTTACACAAGCAACATTGTCTGGCAGTTTCCTTTGATTTAGAAAAAGCCTATGATACCACGTGGAGATATGGAATTTTAAGAGACCTAGCTGACCTCGGCATCCGTGGTAAAATGCTTAACTGCCTAGCTGATTTCATTTCTAATAGAACGTTTCAGGTTCGTCTTGGCACAGTACTTTCTCGTACATTTGCACAGGAAAATGGTGTTCCACAAGGCTGTGTTCTCAGCACAACACTTTTCATTGTAAAAATGAACTCGGTTAATAAGGTTATACCGTCGTCTGTTATGCACTCTATATACGTCGACGACCTGCAAGTGGCTTGCCGTGCCTCAAATTTATCAACTTGTGAGAGGCAGCTTCAGATCACAATAAATAAACTTGCAAAATGGGCTAACAAGAATGGCTTCTGCTTCTCCACCCAGAAAACAGTTACTGTTTTATTTTCTCAGAAACGTGGGCTATACTGCGACCCAGTCCTGAAATTAAATGACGCCACACTACCGGTCAAACAACATTACAAATTTTTAGGAGTAACCTTTGACACCAAACTGAATTTCCTGACCCACATAAACACACTAAAGATTAAGACAAATAAAGCGCTGAATATCCTTAAAGTGTTGTCCCATAAGCACTGGGGTTCTGACCGAACATGTCTTTTACGTATTTACCGGTCTGTTGTGCGTAGCCTTCTAGACTACGGCTGCGTAGTTTATGGCTCAGCCAGACATTCTTACATTCGACGACTTGATCCAGTACATAACCTTGGACTACGACTAGCAAGTGGTGCTTACAGGACATCACCTGTCCCAAGTTTATACGTTGACTGTAATGAGCCTTCCTTACAGCAGCGCAGAGCGTTACTTACTTTTTCTTATGTACTCAAAATTCAGTCATCACCGCAGCACTTATGTTACAATATCGTCACACAATGCAACTCACGCTTACATTACACTAATAAGCCGAACATGATTCGGCCACTTCTTTTACGGCACGAGGAATACTGCAAGACTTATGATATTCCTCAAGAGGTACTGCAAGCTGCTGAAAGGCCACAAAGATTGCCCCCGTGGTGCGATTTCACACAGCTATGTGATTGGACACTAACACATCTAAAGAAAAAGGACACCCCACAAGAACACATAATACAAGAGTTCCGAGCTATCCAAGAAAAATACAAAAATTACACAGAATTTTACACTGATGGCTCTAAAACACAAAAACATGTGGGCGTGGGAATCGCAACGCAAAATTGGGAAACTAGTATTCGAATGCACCATTCTGCTTCAATCTTTACCGCTGAAGTTTATGCAATATGGATAGCAGTAAAAAAAATTATCACCGAGAAGCTGAAAAATGCTATAATTTATACTGATTCGTTAAGTGCACTGAGAGCTTTAAATTTAAATTCCGCCTGCGAACCCCTACTTGGTGATATCTTAAACATGGTCTTTTGTAACAAATACGGAAGAACCATACGATTCTGCTGGGTCCCAAGCCATGTTGGGATACCAGGGAATAAAGCAGCAGACAGATGTGCGTCCATGGCAGCTCTCAAAAACATAACTCGCACAACACTTCCATACAAAGACAGTATCCAAGCGATTCGTAAGGCCCTTGCGTCAAGATGGCAACAGGAATGGAACTCGTGCATAAACAACAAGTTACATGTGACTAAACCCCTGCTTGGCGAGTGGAAATGATGCAGTCACCAAGAGCGGTTCTATGAGGTAATCTTATGTCGACTTCGAATTGGGCACACACATCTAACACACAATTTTCTACTCCGAAAAGAAAACCCATCAACTTGCAAGAAGTGCCATGAAGCACTTACTGTAATGCACATTATTATGACATGTCCACATACCGAAACACAGAGACGGAAACTTTTACAAAATCTAGATACCTTGCATATACCTCTACACCCCTCCTTACTACTAGGACACGACCCGCTAGTGCCATTCACGGAGTTGTTCAACTTTTTAGACGAAACTGGTTATTTACATCAACTATAAAGTAACACAGCTTTGACTGCCCTAACATTGTTTTTGTATTGTCTTGTGACTGGCGCAGCATAGCCTTAGTCGCTTTTGCGCCATTAAACCAGGATTAATTAATTAATTAGAAGACAAATGTTTCATAATTATAGTTCCGCGAACATCCGTGTAGCCTGTCTTATGCAAAACACTAGGTTCGGAACTGCACGTCTTCATAACTGGTATTTTGAGAGCTGCTTATCTAGAATTGTTTTGTATATACTGTATTTCTATTATTACGGCAGTATGCCTGTCACAGCAATGGTAGGCGTGGCGTGGTAAAGGTGTTTACATCTAAATTTTCATAGCTGCTCCATCAATTCTGTTCAAGAACGATTGCCGCAGTATATCTATTAAGGCAATGCATTTTTTGTGTGTTATATTTCTTCCCAAATCAAGCTTTCACAGTTGGTTAGCATACAAATGTTTCATAATTTCAGTTCAGCGAACATCCGTGTAGCCTATCTGTCTTATGCAAAACACTAGGTTCGGAACTGCACGTCTTCATAACTGGTATTTTGAGAGCTGCTTATCTAGAATTGTTTTGTATAAACTGTATTTCTATTATTACGGCAGTATGCCTGTCACAGCAATGGTAGGCGTGGCGTGGTAAAGGTGTTTACATCTAAATTTTCATAGCTGCTCCATCAATTTTGTTCAAGAACGATTGCCGCAGCATATATATCTGAGGCAATAGATTTGTTATGTGTTATATTTCTTCACATATAGAGCTTTGACAATTGGTTAGCATACAAATGTTTCATAATTTCAGTTCAGCGAACATCCGTGTAGCTTATCTGCATTATGCAAAACACTAGGTTTGGAACTGCACGTCTTCATAACTGGTATTTTGAGAGCTGCTTATCTAGAATTGTTTTGTATATACTGTATTTCTATTATTACGGCAGTATGCCTGTCAAAGCAATGGTAGGGGTGGCGTGGTAAAGGTGTTTACATCTAAATTTTCATAGCTGCTCCATCAATTCTGTTCAAGAACGTTTGCCGCAGCATATCAATCTGAGGCAATAGATTTGTTATGTGTTATATTTCTTCACATATAGAGCTTTGACAATTGGTTAGCATACAAATGTTTCATAATTATAGTTCCGCGAACATCCGTGTAGCCTGTCTTATGCAAAACACTAGGTTCGGAACTGCACGTCTTCATAACTGGTATTTTGAGAGCTGCTTATCTAGAATTGTTTTGTATATACTGTATTTCTATTATTACGGCAGTATGCCTGTCAAAGCAATGGTAGAGGTGGCGTGGTAAAGGTGTTTACATCTAAATTTTCATAGCTGCTCCATCAATTTTGTTCAAGAACGTTTGCCGCAGCACATCGATCTGAGGCAATAGATTTGTTATGTGTTATATTTCTTCACATATAGAGCTTTGACAATTGGTTAGCATACAAATGTTTCATAATTATAGTTCCGCGAACATCCGTGTAGCCTGTCTTATGCAAAACACTAGGTTCGGAACTGCACGTCTTCATAACTGGTATTTTGAGAGCTGCTTATCTAGAATTACTTTGTATAAACTGCATTTCTATTATTATGGCAGTATACCTTTCAAAGCAATGGTAGTGGTAGCGTGGTAAAGGTGTTTACATCTAAATTTTCTTAGCTGCTCCATCAATTTTGTTCAAGAACGATTGCCGCAGCATATATATCTGAGGCAATAGATTTGTTATGTGTTATATTTCTTCACATATAGAGCTTTGACAATTGGTTAGCATACAAATGTTTCATAATTTCAGTTCAGCCGAACATCCGTGTAGCTTATCTGCATTATGCAAAACACTAGGTTTGGAACTGAACATCTTCATAACTGGTATTTTGAGAGCTGCTTATCTAGAATTGTTTTGTATATACTGTATTTCTATTATTACGGCAGTATGCCTGTCAAAGCAATGGTAGGCGTGGCGTGGTAAAGGTGTTTACATCTAAATTTTCATAGCTGCTCCATCAATTTTATTCAAGAACGATTGCCGTAGCATATCTATCTGAGGCAATAGATTTGTTATGTGTTATATTTCTTCACATATAGAGCTTTGACAATTGGTTAGCATACAAATGTTTCATAATTTCAGTTCAGCTAACATCCGTGTAGCCTATCTGTCTTATGCAAAACACTAGGTTCGGAACTGCACGTCTTCATAACTTTTAATTTGAGAGCTGTTTATCTAGAATTGTTTTTTATATACCGTATTTCTATCATTACGGCAATATGCCTGTCACAACAATGGTAGGCGTGGCGTTGTAAAGGTGTTTACATCTAGATTTTCATAGCTGCTCCATCAATTTGTTCAAGAACGATTGCCGCAGCATATCGATCTGAGGCAATAGATTTGTTATGTGTTATATTTCTTCACATATAGAGCTTTGAACAATTGGTTAGCATACAAATGTTTCATAATTAGAGTTACGGAACATCCGTGTAGCTCTGTCTTATGCAAAACACTAGGTTCGGAACTGCACGTCTTCATAACCGATATTTTGAGAGCTGCTTATCTAGAATTGTTTTGTATATAATAATTATATTATTACCGGCAGTAGTGCCGGTCAAAGCTAATGGTAGGGGTGGCGTGTTAATGGGGTTTACAACTAAATTTTCATAGCTGCTCCATCAATTCTGTTCAAGTACGATTGCCGCAGCGTATCTATCTGAGGCAATCGATTTGTTGTGTGCTATATTTCTTCACAAACAATGTTTTCACAGTTGGTTAGCATACGAATGTTTCATAATTTCAGTTCAAAGAAAGATCCATGTAGCGTATCTGTCTTATGCAAAACTGTAGGTTCTGAACTACACGTCTTCATAACCGGAATTTTGAGTGCTGCTTAGCTAGAATTGTTTTGCAAATAAGTAATTATATTATTGCCGCAGTATACGTGTCGCAACTATGGTAGGGGTGGCGTGGTAAAGGTGCTTACAGCGAAATTTTCATAGCTGCTCCTTCAATTCTGTTCAAGAACGATTGCGGCAGCATATCTATCTCAGGCAATATATTTGTTATGCTTTATATTTCTTCACAAATAAAGCTTTTAACACTTGGTTAGCATACAAATGTTTCATTATTTCAGTTCAGCGAAGATCCGTGAGCGTATCTGTCTTGTGAAAAACTCTAGGTTCTGAACTACAGGTCTTCTTTGAGAGCTGCTTAGCTAGAATTGTTTTGCAAATACTTCCCGCAGGGGCGTCTGCGTACGCAGGCGTTTGGTGTGTTGCGACACCACGGACCCGAGCACGCGGGCATTGGACCCTCCCGCGCCTAACCTAGCGCGGCTTAGCCGTGTCTGGGGAAAGGGGGATCCTGGGGGTAGAGCCGATGCTGGGTGTTCGGACCTTTAAGGCCCCCTGGCGGAGGCAACACACCTCTTCGGCCTCTGCTTTACATAGACGGCACCCCCGGACTGACCCACCCGGGGGAAATCGGCAGTCGGCCTTTCCTGTCCTCCTCCTCTATCTTCGTCTTTCTCTCTGACTTTCAATCTTTCCTGTCTCCTACTCGCTTCCTTTTACTTGTGATTTTCTGGGCGACAAGGGTTAACCTTGTGTGGGTAGCCAACCTTGGATATTCCATATTTGGTTATAGTAGTGACGTACAGCGGGCGTTTGCAGGTCTTGTGTTCACAGGCCCTGCAGTGTCCCCTTGTTGGGCTCCATAGTGGGTGGCTGGCGGTGCTGCCGAAAACCCAGATATTCTTATGGCTAGCCCTTTTCCACCACTCCCTGATCGCTGTCAAAAAAGAGGGCGCAGTTCTTTGGACGTCAAAGACAAGATTTCCCACGACTTCATGTCATCCACTCAGGCTCTTGGACCAGGTTATAAGGCATCGAGGGTGGCAAGTGGTGATCTCCTCTTGGAGCTCCACGATCGCAAACATCATGAAAAGCTGCCCAATCTAGTGTCCTTTGTGGACGTCCAAGTAACAGTAACTCAGCACCGTACTATGAACACCACCCGCGGAGTTGTTTCAGACGAAGATTTGATGGAGCTGACCGAGGCTGAACTCTTGGAGGGCTTCAGTGAGCAGAATGTCATCAATGTTAAACTGATTAAGATGAGCCGAGACGGCAAGGAACTTCAGACTAAGCACCTTGTGCTCACTTTTGGTTGATGTCATCTGCCCGACTCCATCGAGGCCGGGTACATCAAACTTCGTGTCAGACCACACGTGCCAAATCCCCTGAGATGTTTCAAATGCCAGCGATTCGGCCACACTTCGCAAAACTGCCGAGGCCGCCAAACTTGTGCGAACTCAGTGCACACGAACACACTTCTGAATCTTGTGAAAACTCTCTCCACTGTGTAAACTGTGATGGGGAACATGCCGCATACTCGCGGTCCTGCCCATCAAAAGGGAAAAAAGAAAAGGAAATTGGTACAATTAAAGACAAACAAACATTTCGTTTAAAGAAGCACGAAGGCAGGTGTCCTACTGCCAAAAACCAGCTTTGCCGAAGTGCTGCGTCAGGGGGCTGCGCCACAACGGCCTTTGGCGGCTGTCTGGCACACGCGTAGTGAGCCAGCGCTGACGCCATCTGCCCCCTCGGCGGCTGCAGCTAGTGCTGCTCCGCCGTCTCAAAATACGGGGCCATCGACCTCTGGGCTGGTGGCCTCAAGGGTCTGGTCCCTCGAGACGAGGCCTTCAACGCGAACAAACCGCTCTCAAGAGCGGGTGTCCAGTGCGCAGCAAGAGCCGATGGACACATCTTCTAGCCAGACGGCGCAGCCAGTGCCTATGGAGCGGCGAGAATCTCTCGACCACTCCAAAAATGAGAAACTCCGCATTACAGGGCCTCTCAAGGGTTCTGTAAGCTATCTTTCTTGTCCTAAACACACAACAGAACACTCCTTTTAATATGGGCACTCAAATAGTTCATTGGAACGTCAGAGGTCTCCTCCAAAGTCTTGACGACCTTAAAGAACTCCTCCGCAAGTTTAGTCCCAGGGTGCTGTGTGTTCAGGAAACACACCTCAAACATACACAAACGAATTTCCTCACACAGTATGATATTTTTCGCAAAGACCGCAATGGCACTGTTGTGTCATCCGGTGGTGTTGCTATCACGGTTGACAGAGGTGTTGCCTGTCGGGAAATAAAACTTCGTACGCCCCTGGAGGCAGTTGCTGTCCAAGGGGTGCTGTTTGACAAGCTAGTCACTATCAGTTCTATATACATCCCTCCTAGTTATCAAAATAATAAAACCGAATTTCAAAACTACATAGATGAACTTCCGGCTCCATACATAGTTGTCGGAGATTTAAACGCACATAACTCATTGTCGGGAGACTCTCGTTGCGATGCGAGAGGTCGCCTAATCGAAAACTTTCTCTTTTCCTCAGGAGCATGTATACTTAATAAGAAAGAGCCAACATACTACAGTTTGGCGCATAATACATACTCCTCCATAGATTTAACTATAGTATCGAGCACACTAATGCCGTACCTGGAGTGGCCCGTTCTCAAGAACACTTTTGGGAGCGACCACTTTCCAATTATGCTAAGCTTAACAAAACAAGATGGGTGCTCGCCACATGTTCCCCGATGGAAGGTTGACTCTGCTAACTGGAAACTTTTCCGAGAAATAACATATTTAAGCCGGGATGACATTGCCTCTCTTAACATAGACGATGCTGTGGCGTATATTACAGGCTTTATAATTGACGCTGCCACGAAATGCATCCGTGAAACTAATGGACTAGCGAATAAACGTCGCATCCCGTGGTGGAACGAAGAATGTAAACAAGCACGGAAAAATCAAAACAAAGCTTGGGGACGACTTCGCAACTCCCCAACTGCTGAAAACTGGATTAGTTTCAAACAAATAAAGTCCCAGGGTAGAAGAACACGTCGACGTGCTAAAAGGGAAAGTTGGGAGAAGTACATCTCTAGTATAAATTCTTACACGGATGAGACAAAAAGTGTGGAATCGAGTAAATAAATTAAAAGGCCGGGAGGTACACCCATTACCGTTAGTCACTACCCAAGGTGAGAGCCTGGAAGACCTGGCAGATTGTCTGGGCGAACACTTCGAACATGTATCCAGTGCGTCCCACTACACACAGGCATCTCTGAGGTTCAAAGAACGCGAAGAGCGACAGCCCCTTAAACGTAAAGGTTCATCGAATGAGGCCTACAACTATCAATTTACTCTAACTGAACTTAAGGTATCCCTCGCTTGCTGCAATGACTCGGCGCCAGGCGGTGATCGTGTCATATATCAAATGATTAAGTACGTACATCCTGAAACTGTGAAAGCACTCCTGCATCTTTTCAATGCCATGTGGGCGGATGGCTATATCCCGTCCTCGTGGAAGGAAGCTATAGTCATCCCCGTGCTTAAACAAGGCAAAGACCCATCCCTAGCCAGCAGCTACAGGTCAATAGCGCTAACAAGCTGCCTGTGCAAACTATTTGAAAAATGATAAACAGGCGCTTAATCTGTTTCTTTGAATATAACCAACTACTAGACCCCCTGCAATGCGGTTTCAGGGAAGGTATGTCCACAACAGACCACCTTGTTCGCATTGAGTCTTATACTAGGGATGCTTTTATACATAAGAAGTTCTGCCTCTCCATGTAGATCCATGTAGCGTATCTGTCTTATGCAAAACTCTAGCGACTGAACTACACGTCTTCATAACCGAAATTTTGAGAGCTGCTTAGCTAGAATTGATTTGCAAATACTGTAATTATATTCTTGCCGCAGTATACCTGTCACAGGAATGGTAGGGGTGGTATGTTAAAGGAGTTTACAGCTAAATTTTCACAGCTGCTTCCTTAATTCTGTTCAAGTAGGATTGCCGCAGCATATCTATCTGAGGCAATGGATTTGTTGTGCGCTATATTTCTTCACAAACAATATTGCACAGTTGGTTAGCATACAAATGTTTCATAATTTCAGTTCAAAGAAAGATCCATGTAGCGTATATGTCTTATGCAAAACTCTAGGTTCTGAACTGCACGTCTTCATAACCGGAATTTTGAGAGCTGCTTAGCTAGAATTGTTTTGCAAATAAGTAATTATATTATTATCGCAGTATACGTGTCACAACTATGGTAGGGGTGGCGTGTTAAAGGGGTTTACAACTCAATTTTCATAGCTGCTCCATCAATTCTGTTCAAGTACGATTGCCGCAGCATATCTATCTGAGGCAATGCATTTGTGGTGTGTTATATTTTTATTGCGATAGCAATTATATGGACACTCCAAAGCAGATTTCTGCCGTCGCCGTTGCCGTCGCCGTTGCCGTCGCCGTCGCCGTCGCCGTGAGGTTCCGTATGACGTCAATGGAGATGAAATAGTCGCCGCGCGCCGCCGAACGCTGTATGTGCGAGTGAAATGGCGCGAGGGACGCGCGCTTTCACGGGGAGTGAACGCACGGCGGAGAACAAACGCGCGTTCTGTGCCGTGCTCCCTTAAGGGCTGCAGAAGTAGGCGTCTCTTTCCTCCTTTACAATCACCGTATATGTAGAGCAAATGCGCCTTCTTTTCACGCACGAAAGGCCGTGGGGGGGGGGGGGGGGAGGGAGGGGGGGGGGATGTTTAGCTGCGGCACCAA
The DNA here is from genome assembly GCF_013339745.2 of Dermacentor silvarum. Classification (NCBI taxonomy): domain Eukaryota; kingdom Metazoa; phylum Arthropoda; class Arachnida; order Ixodida; family Ixodidae; genus Dermacentor; species Dermacentor silvarum. The sequence continues at coordinate 148,365,728 of NC_051158.1, read as the reverse complement.
ATACCTATTTATATCAGAGGCTCCGGCAACAGTCACCAACGCCGCACGCATTTTGTGCGAACGTGGGCAAAACGCCGACGGCGTCGACAACAGTTCTGCGTGTTGCCGTGCTGCTGCATGTCCAAGTTTATACAGCTGATAAAGCTACTATCATTACTCCGTATAGCTCTCTACAAATTTGCTATCGCAATTGATGCTTCGCCTTTCAGGTGAAACTGCGACAACTTTTTTATAAACAAAGCTTTCACAGTTGGTTAGCATACACATGTTTCATAATTTCAGCTCAACGAAGATCCGTGTAGCATGTCTGTCTTGTGCAAAACTCTTCATCACCAAAATTTCGAAAGCTGCTTAGCTAGAATTGTTTTGCAAATACTGTAATTATATAGTTACAATAGTATACCTGAATAGATCTGTTGTGTGTTATATTTCTTCAGAAATCAAGCTTTCACAGTTAGTTAGCATACAAATGTTTCATAATTTTAGTTCAACGAAGATCCGTGTATCGTATCAGGCTGATGCAAAACTCTAGGTTCAGAACTGCACGTCTTTATAACCGGAGTTTTGAGAGCTGCTTAGCTAGAATTGTTTTGCAAATACTGTAATTATATTAGTACCGCAGTATACCTGTCACAGCAATGGTAGGGGTGGCGTTTACAGCAATGGTAAGGTGTTTACAGCTAAATTTTCATAGCTGCTCCATGCCAGAGTACTGCATCAGTTCTGTTCAGCTAAGATCGCCACAGCATATCGTGTCTCAAGCAAAGCTTTAATTGTGTTACATTTGTCAGAACTAAAGCTTTCAAAGTTTGTTAGCATAGCAATATTTCATAAATTCATGTAAACTCTCTTTGCCGCAGCGTATCTGTCTCAGGCAATACTGTATCTTACGTGTTATGTTTCCTCACAACTAAAGCTTTCACAGTTGGTTAGCATACATATGTTTCGCAATTCAGTTCAATTAAGATCGACGCACATCTGTCGTATGCAAAACTCAAGGTTCTATGCTACATGTCTCCATAACCAGAACTTGGAGAGCTGCTTAGCTAGAATTATTGTGAAAATACTGTAATTCTTTTGTCACTGCAGTGTAGCTGTCCGAGCTGTGCTAGGGATGGCGTATTTAAGGTGCTTACAACGAAATTCTGATACCTGCTCCATGCGAGAGTGCTCCATCAATTCTGTTCAACTAAGATCGCCGCAGCATCTGAGGCAAGGCTATTGTTATATGTAATATTTATCAAACCTAAAGCTTTCACAATTTGTTAGGATAGAAATGTTTCATGAATTCAGTTCAACTTACAGCGCCGCAGCAAATCTATCTGAGGCAACACTATTTATTGCTTGCTATATTTCTTGACAATTAAAACATTGTTGGTTAGCATACAAATGCCTCCTAAATTCGGTTCAATGAAAACCACCGCAGCATATCTGTCGCAAGCAAAACTCTACGTTCTGTTCTACGTGTCTTCATTGCCGGAACTTTGAGAGCTGGTTTGCGAGAACATTTGTGTAACTACTGTAATTCTATATCACCGCAGTATACCTGTCATACCAAGTTAGGGAAATATTTTATAAAATTTTATAAAATGATAAATACCAACTCCGATATTTCCGCAAAAATATTGTCTAGTGTTCACATTGAAAGTGACACTTTTATTCGGGCATAACAGGTACAAAGTTTGCCCGCGAGGTAAGGCAAAAGGACGGCCTAAACCTCCTGACTAGGGTTACCTCGCTGGGATCGAAAAAAATCGTGGGAAACAAATATATTGTGGGAACAAATAAAAATCTGGCCCCTCAGTATTCCCTTCCTCTCGTTCATAGTTGACGTTCGTTTCTTACATTTTGCTAGCAGTTCACCCTAAATTCCTTTCATTATTGTTGTTCAACAAGAAACTCAGGCCTATATCTGTGCGATTATGTCAAATATTGCATAGTGTCCTTTCTAGTGTTGAACTTGATAACTATTCTTTATAGAACTGTTTTAAAATCAATGTGAGAAAAAAAGCAGAGTGCAATAACTGGTGGAATTGATATGCGACAAATCGAACAAAAGTTTTCCGTCTCGTATAGTCGTAGGGGCTCTTCTCCATGTAAGTGTTTGTGTTTCCATTTGAAGAACAAGCAACATGTTATCAGGTGGATGTGATATTTGAAATATCGCATAGCACGTAACCACATTCACCATTTTCATTATCGCTAATGTTATGAAACTAGATTTGACCTCTCGTTTTGAATTAAGGGCTGCATTGTTCGACAATATTTACATGGATCCGAGTGGGAGTGTCGCGTCAGAGGAATCTTATCCCTAATATCTTTAAAACTAAAGTCTCTGGTCAACCGGACACTACGGCTTAGAAGTATACCTTAGATACACACATTCCAAGGTCGCTTGACAATCTCACCTTGCATTGCATAATTAGTTCTCAGAACTATCACGAAAAAACTATAGCAGCAAAGCAGGTGGATGACAATTTGTGCCACTAGATTTGAGCACTGCGTACCCACGATGCTGTGCGCAACGGGGAGTGTGCAAAATATAAAAAAACACCAGAAGATTTACGCAAGTCACATCTTATATTAAGGCTAGTAAGCTTTACGTCACATGAAAAAAAAAACTTCTTTGTTTGGTTGTGTCAGTTGTATACTCTAGGGTGATGCACGGAACAATGGCGCCACTAATAATCTTCACAAACCCTACTTCGGCTGCCGCTCTTATATAACCTATCCATATTTTTTATGAAAAGAGGTATCTGTTGTAAAATGTTCCGTTTTTAGGTTTTATTTTTAGCTACTCCATTTTTACGGTGTCGATTGCATAGATATCTTCGTTGCTTGCGGTTTTGAATTGTCATCCACGTAATGTAGAGCCTTGATTTCTTTTCAGGAGGACAAGGAAACACTGTCAAATGAGGTGCAGTATATTTTAGTGAAATCACACAAACTAATGTAGAAAATACTATTTGTTGTCGTTGGTAGATATTAATTGTGAGTGCTTTCTTGGTATGCAAAAAAATTGGCGACAGTTTCAGCAGTTCAAGGGGCTTCTTGGTAATCGATTATCTTACTAGACTGATACAGATAGACACAGGTACAAGTAAAATTGAGTGCCCACAAAATGAAGCAATAAAGCCCTGAAGGTCACTGCAATAGGAGAGTAAAAGAGAAGGCTTGAGCGCTACCTAAAAAGAATGTTTTAATACTCTAAACAGGGAAGACGAATAGGAAGACAGGGTATATAGACATACCTAACAACCCCCTCTAAGGTTTTTGTAATATTTCCGAATTTGGACTTATTTAAGTATTTTACAAATTTTGAGTCAAATATCAGGTAAAGAAAGTCATGTTCGTTAAAAAAATTATCATCGCCGTATTGTAGGCGCACTTCCATCGAGCAACACTATACCAGCATGTTCTCGAAGCGACTGAAGTTGGCCACTGTGAATTCGCTGGAAAATCAACTGTTATCTAACAGCAACGCTTTTCATCAGTTTTCCTTTGTCGATCGAGAATTGATGCAGCTTGTGTAATTGATGCCGTTTGTGATTTGATGCAATTAATGCATTAGGCACTGATAATGATTGTAACATGGAGAACAGGAAAACAAAATAGGATCAGTGGACAATCGTCACAGCAGACACCACATGCATGAAAATGGGCCATAATGATTAGTTTCAAATGAGTTTTCGCGAGGAGACATACGTGAGTATCCTAGGAAATATCTACAAAATTCCACATAAATTACAATATTTGATATTTTCTCTCAAGTTACGGTTAAGGTCCACAATCTCCCATGCCAGTTGTTCGCGAGTTCTACAGGGTCATGCATATTTCGCTGCTCCTTTTCGGAAAAAAATTACGGTGACTGCTGCACCATTCATGCTCAGAATTTGCTGAGAGTTCCAAATTTGGAGTATGCGTCGTTTTATTAGCACTTACCAAAGTTAACCGCGTGTTCTTTTCTGAAAGAAGGGTGACCCGCCATGGTTGCTCAGTGGCTATGGTGTTGGGCTGCTGAGCACGAGGTCGCGGGATCAAATTGCGGCCTGGACGGCCCTATTTCTATGAGGGCGAAATGCGAAAACACCCGTGTACTTAAATTTAGGTGCACGTTAAAGAACTCCACGTGGTCAAAATTTCCGGAGTCTCCCACTACGGCGTGCCTCATAATCAGATCGTGGTTTTGGCACATAACACCCTGTAATTTAATGTTTGAAAAAGAAGGATGAATTTACCTTCACTTAAGGGGATGCGAGCTTATGCAGCGACAGCGCTAGCCTCAGCTTGTTTCGCCGCCTCCCGCCATATGCAGGAGGGAGAGGGGCAGCGAGGTTTGGCGTATGTTCCAATGGTTATATTGGCACTGTACGACAGGAATGTAGTAAAAAAAGGCTTCTCTATTTGCCGCCAGTAATGTATTGACACTCCCCAGTTCGTTCTTGCTCAAGACCTAACACATGAAACGTGTCATAAGCATTCTTTCGCGTAAGTCACATCACCAGTCGAAAAGAACACTATAAATTACGGAGGCAGCGAACTATGTATTTTGATGTAAAACGTCCTTAAAATTGGTTAGATTGGGTCTCTTGCAGAACAGATGCAACTGAAGCATGCTACAACATTATCGGTCGCCCGTCTTTGCATTCATATTGACACGTCTACATGTTTATCTTTCACCGGTGGCCGCTTTCCACCGGCTAACAAATGTTAAACGTTATCGCTCGGCGCAGGACGCGCCTGTATCGGAAGTTTCTAGAACGTTATCGATGCTTCTTTCCATTGCCAGTTTTCACCGACGCTTCTGTTATCTGATTGCATGACTGAGGTGAATTGTCTAGAACTTTCTGGCAGACACGCGGGCATCAGGGATTAATCTAGAACCTTCGATGACTCAAGTATAAAAGCCGACGCGTTTCGCCGCTGATCAGATTTTCGACGATCGCCGACTGTGTTCGCCGCTATCGTTGTGCTTTGAGTGTACCTTGATTTTGTGGGCACAGGTTCGCCCAATAAACAACCAGTTTCGTCGTACACAGTTTTACGACTGTTTTCTTCAGCGTCACTACTACGTGACATCTGGTGGAGGTGCTAGTGCGTTCATGCAGCGAACGCCCCCGGCCTGCGATCCAAGCCCGAAACCGGAGGACAACGCCAACGTCACCAAGGACCAGCGAGCTAGCCGTAGGCAGCAAGGACTTCTGCCGGAGTAAAGACTTCTTCCCGAGAAGACCACAGCGATCGAGGCCAAGTAAACGACCTCAATGGCAGCCCCAGCGTCCCCCATCCTGCTGCAACAACCTCGGGAGCCCCCGACCTTCCGTGGATCATCGCCTGAAAACCCTGAAACCTGGCTGGAGACATACGAGCGGACCGCGACGTTCAACAAGTGGAGCGACGACGACAAGCTACGCCATGTCTATTTTAGTTGGATGACGCTGCTCGAACCTGGTTTGAGAACAGAGAGACCACCCTGGTTACGTGGGACCTTTTTCGTGAAAACTTCGTGAGGACCTTCACGAGTGTCGTACGAAAGGAGAGGGCAGAGGTTCTCTTAGAAACCAGAGTGCAATTGCCGAACGAGAACATTGCGATCTTCACGGAGGAGATGACTCGCCTCTTCCGCCACGCCGACCCCGACATGTCTGAAGAAAAGAAAGTTCGGTTCTTGATGCGGGGTGTCAAAGACCAACTATTCGCCGGATTGATGCGCAACCCGCCCAAGACTGTCGCCGAATTTCTTTCCGAGGCTACAACGATCGAGAAGACGCTTGAAATGCGCGTCAGGCAATACAACCGCCGTGCCCTGACCAACTACGCCGACGCTCAAGCGCTAGGCGCCGATGACCTGCGCGACACCATCAGAGCGGTCGTTCGCGAGGAGCTGCATAAGCTCTTTCCCAGGTCGCAGCCTCACGTGGCATCTATCGCCGACGTCGTCAAAGACGAAGTTCAGCGCTCACTTGGAGTTCCCGATGTGCAGCCACAATCGCCGCAACCCCAGCCGGAAGCGCTGACCTACGCCGCCGTCACCCGTCGTCAAGGCCCCCCTCCGCGCTCGCGCCAGGGCCCCGTAACGCCGCAGTTCCGTCGTCCACCGCCGCCGCCGCCAGCACGCCCGCCCTTCGCCCAGCGCAGCTACCAGAGGAAGACGGACATTTGGCGCGCCCCCGACCACCGCCTGCTCTGCTATCACTGCGGGGAAGCCGGCCACGTCTACCGCCGATGCCCATACCGCGAAATGGGCCTACGAGGGTTCCCCGTCAATGCCCCGCGTCCCGATCGAGGTGAACGACCGCGCGACATCGCCGACTACCTCGCCGGAGCCCAGTGGCAACCACGACGATCCTCACGCTCGCCGTCACCAGGCCGCTACATCTCGCCGCATCGCCGTCAGTACAACGGTCCCACCCGGGGCCGATCTCCCAGCCCTTACCCGGGAAACTAAAGGCAGCAACCGATGGAGGTGCGGTTGCTGTACGACGCAATGCCGAAGATCCTCCGACGCCGCCGACGACGACGATTCGCGATTCATCACGACGAGATATCAGCACGCCGCCTAGCAACAGCCTTGACAGCACTTCGCCGCCGAAAGAAGACCTTCCGACGTGACGTAGCAGCAGCAGAGCAAGCCGACGCAGCCGTGATCCGACGCCACGAATTAACCGCAACGCCAGACGCCGGTCTACCGATCTAGACGTGCTCATCGATGGCCATAACGTCACCGCTCTCGTCGACACTGGAGCCGACTATTCCGTCTTCAGTGGCCCGTTCGCCGCCAAGTTGAAGAAGGTGAAAACAGCCTGGCAAGGACCCAATATCCGGACAGCGGGAGGCCACCTAATAACGCCGACTGGAATCTGCACAGCGCGAGTCACGGTAAACAACCGCACTTACCCGGCGAGCTTCGTAATCCTGCAGCACTGCTCCAGGGATGTCATCCTAGGCATGGACTTTCTAAATCAACACGGTGCAGTCATCGACTTAAGGTCCAAGTCGATAACGCTTTCAACGCACAACGCGATACCACCGGATACAAGCATAAGTTACCATGCCTTGAATGTGCTTGAAGAACAAGTCACCGTTCCGCCTCGCTCCAGCGTAATGATTTCCGTCGGTACCGAAGTGCCTGCAGACATGGAGGGCGTCATCGAGGGCGATCATCACTTGCTGCTCGACCGTGAAATTTGCGTCGCTAGAGGCATAGCTGAGCTACGTGCAGGGAAAGCAAGGGTGATGCTCACGAACTTCAGCCCCGAATACAAGCACATTAACAAAGGCACCACGGTCGCCTACATCGACGAAATAGTACAAGCCAGCAGTGCGTTCGCCTTCACGGATTCCAGTGCACCTGCAACGACGACCATAGTACCTGAACCAACTTTCGACGTCAATCAGAACCTTCCCAGGCACAGGAAAGAACAACTAAAGGCTCTGCTCCTGCAATACGAGGACTGCTTCTCGTCGTCGTCAAAAGTTCGACAAACCCCTGTCGCCAAGCACCGCATCATAACAGACGAAAATGTCCGGCCACTCCGTCAGAGCCCGTACCGAGTTTCGGCGCGCGAACGCGAGGCCATAAGGCAACAAGTCGACGAAATGCTGCGCGATGACATCATCCAGCCGTCCAAGAGTCCGTGGGCGTCCCCGGTGGTGTTAGTGAAGAAGGATGGAACCCTACGTTTCCGCGTCGATTATCGTCGCCTCAACAAAATCACGAAGAAGGACGTATACCCCCTCCCACGGATTGACTACGCCTTGGATCGACTCTACAACGCAAAGTATTTTTCGTCGATGGACCTCAAAACCGGCTACTGGCAAATCGAAGTCGACGAGAGGGACCGGGAGAAGACTGCCTTTATAACACCAGACGGACTATTCGAGTTCAAGGTCATGCCGTTTGGTCTTTGCTCGGCGCCTGCCACTTTCCAACGTGTCATGGACACAGTACTGGCAGGCTTGAAGTGGCAGAGTTGCCTCGTCTATTTGGACGACGTCGTTGTGTTTGCCTCAAGCTTCGAGGAACACCTCCGACGTCTTGAAACAGTTCTTCAAGCAATCAAGACCTCCGGACTCACGTTGAAGCCAGATAAGTGCCGCTTCGCATATGAGGAGCTCTTGTTTTTGGGCCACGTCATCAACACGTCTGGAGTGCGCCCCGACCCTCAGAAAACTGCGGCCATCTCCAACTTTCCTCCGCCCGCTGACAAGAAGGCAGTGCGTAGATTTCTTGGACTGTGCACCTATTACAGGCGCTTCGTCAAGAATTTTTCACGGATTGCTGAGCCACTGACCTACCTCACGAAGGCCGACGTCGAGTTCAAGTGGGAGACGCCGCAAGTCGAAGCATTTGAAGAACTGAAGCGACGCCTGCAATCGCCGCCAATACTTGCGCATTTCGACGAAAATGCCGATACCGAAGTCCACACCGACGCAAGCAGCGTAGGACTCGGCGCCGTGCTTGTGCAGAGTACTGACGGACTAGAAAGGGTTGTAAGTTACGCTAGCCGGTCGCTATCGAAGGCGGAAGTAAATTATTCCACAACACAAAAGGAGTGCCTCGCCATCATCTGGGCTACATCAAAGTTTCGCCCCTACCTCTATGGCAGGCCCTTTAAAGTTGTGAGCGACCACCACGCCTTGTGTTGGCTAGCTAACTTGAAGGATCCTTCAGATCGCCTCGCACAATGGAGCCTGAGACTTCAAGCATTCGACATCACCGTCGTTTACAAATCCGGGCGAAAGCACGCTGACGCCGATTGTTTGTCTCGCGCCCCCGTCGAACCGCCGCCACAAGACGACCAGGATGACGACACTTTCTTGGGACCCATCAGTGCCGACGAATTCGCCGAACAACAGCGAGCCGACCCGGAACTAAGGAGCTTTGTAGACTACCTGGAAGGCAAGACCGTCATTGTGCCGAAGGTGTTCAGGCGAGGATTGGCGTCGTTCTTCTTGCAAAACGACATTGTCCTAAAGAAGAACTTCTCGCCTCTCCGAGCCAACTACCTCCTCGTGGTACCCTCAGCATTGCGTCCAGAGGGTCTGCAAGCTCTCCATGATGACCCAACGGCTGGACATCTCGGTTTTTCCCGCACTCTCGCGAGGATACAAGAAAAATACTACTGGCCTCGCCTCTCTGCCGACGTCGCCCATTACGTAAGGACATGCCGAGACTGTCAGCGACGCAAAACACCGCCGACAAGGCCAGCCGGAATTCTACAGCCAATCGAGCCACCTCGCCGACCGTTCCAGCAGATCGGGATGGACTTACTGGAGCCTTTTCCGACGTCGACGTCCGGGAATAAATGGATCGTCGTCGCTACGGACTTCCTCACCCGCTACGCCGAAACAAAAGCCTTCCCCAAAGGTAGTGCCGCCGAGGTAGCCCGATTCTTCGTTGAGAACATCCTTCTGCGTCACGGTGCCCCAGAAGTCCTCATCACTGGCAGAGGCACGGCCGTTACGGCAGAACTAACTCAAGCCATCCTGCGATACAGTCAAACAAGCCATCGCCGCACCACCGCCTACCACCCGCAGACGAATGGCCTCACCGAGCGCCCAAATAAGACCATCGCCGACATGCTGGCAATGTACGTCGACGTCGAACACAAGACGTGGTATGCCATCCTTCCGTACGTGACCTTCGCATACAACACTGCCGTGCTAGAAACGACGTACATGGCGCCATTCAACCTGGTCTACGGAAGGAACCCGGCAACGACGCTTGACGCCATGCTACCGGACGTCGCTGACGAAGAAAATCTCGACGTTGCCACTTATTTGCAGCGTGCCGAAGAGGGTCGACAGCTCGCCCGCCTGCGCATCAAGAACCAGCAGAGGACCGACAGCCGACACTACAATCTACGACGACGCTACGTCGAGTACCAGCCCGGCGACCGTGTTTGGGTCTGGACTCCGATACGCCGACGAGGACTTAGCGAGAAACTGTTGCGTCGCTATTTCGGACCATATAAGATAATCCGACGTATTGGCGCACTGGACTATGAGGTCGTGCCAGACGGCATTTCGCGATCACAGCGGCGCCGGGCACGACCCGAAGTCATCCATGTGGTGCGTCTTAAGCCTTTCTACGCCCGCTGACGAACTTAGGTACTTTTTTTTTTCTTTATTACGTGTGGTTTTGTTTACGCTTTCACATTTGTTTGTAGCATCGGGACGATGCTTTTTAAGGGGAGGGTATTGACACGTCTACATGTTTATCTTTCACCGGTGGCCGCTTTCCACCGGCTAACAAATGTTAAACTTTATCGCTCGGCGCAGGACGCGCCTGTATCGAAAGTTTCTAGAACGTTATCGATGCTTCTTTCCATTGCCAGTTTTCACCGACGCTTCTGTTATCTGATTGCATGACTAAGGCGAATTGTCTAGAACTTTCTGGAAGACACGCGGGCATCAGGGATTAATCTAGAACCTTCGATGACTCAGGTATAAAAGCCGACGCGTTTCGCCGCTGATCAGATTTTCGACGATCGCCGACTGTGTTCGCCGCTATCGTTGTGCTTTGAGTGTACCTTGATTTTGTGGGCACAGGTTCGCCCAATAAACAACCAGTTTCGTCGTACACAGTTTTACGACTGTTTTCTTCAGCGTCACTACTACGTGACAATATTACTCATGCACCTTACTTTGTTATCGTCGCGAAAATGAAGTAAGCCACTATTTTACTTTGTCAAGCATGAGTAGCTTCTACTGAAAACGGTATGAAACGTATATTGAGATTTTCTTTAGCACTCGAAAAGGCATATGTTAGCATTTATTTGGTCAATCGAGCTGACAATTTGGTCAAGAAAGCTGCCTCGGCTTTTGTGCGCAAATTGAACAACTTTGGTCATGCATGAATGGTGAGTACTTGTCATCACTTTGGCAACAACTTAGTTTAAATCACTCAAGCGACTGAATAAAACAAGCGATGCAGAATAGTGGCGATAAACTTGCGGTATAATTTCCTTTTGCGAGCAGGTGTTCGTAGTGAAACCTAGTCAACGCAAGTAAAGCAAAATGGCATATGCCAGAAATTGTAATGACTCATGATATGACCTTGTGAGAACAACGACCGAAGAGGTGCCAGACGATGACGTCCTCCAGTATCATCGAAAGAAAGAAAAATTGGCATCCAGCTGAATGCCGCACGAAGCTCCAAAGGAAACACACACGGGTTTCTCAGAAACAATGCCTCGCAGTTGAGGTAAAATTCGTCATAGTCCGAGACAAAACGGATTCACTTCAAGGTTCGCACTCCATACGCGGCCTGATTATCCGGAGATGGAATTTGATGGTGATATTTGATCCCAGACCAGGAAGAATTTTTCTTCAAGAGTGAGGCATTCTTTCTGAGAAACCCGTATGGGTTTCCTTTGTAGCTTCGTGCTGCATTAGGGTGGATTCCACTTTTTCCTTTCATGAGATGTACTCCGCCTTGCGGGATTCCGCAAAACTGATTTTTCATATTCGGTGACTCAGAGGTTCAGTGAAAAATGCAGAATAGCGTCCAGAACCCTCCGGTGAGTACGTGCGTACAGCAGAAAGAATGAGGCATACCTGGTCAATTCAATATTTACAGTATTAGAGGGATACGCAACGAAATGAACCGCCGCGGTGGCTCAGTTAGCTAATGCGTTGGGCTGCTGAGCACAAGGTCGTCGAACCCCGACCGCGGCGGCCACATTTCGACGGAGGCGAAATGCAAAAACTCCCGTGTGCTTGCATTGTAGTGCAGGTTCAAGAACTCCAGGTGGTCAAAATTAATTCGGAGCCCTTCTCTACGGCGTGCCTCATAATCATAACTGGTCTTGGCACGAAAAAAAAGCCAATAATAAGAACATAATGTAGGACAGCGTCCATATCTTGTGGTCAGCGGCGACATCCATATAGCATCTGGTGGAGGTTCAATTCATCTGTTCGACCATGCCTTTGGTTTGAGGGTGATAATGAGTGGAAAAACAACGTGTAGAATCACAAAGCCCTAAACGTTCCTAAATTACATGCGCCGTGAATTTCCATCAATGATCACTGATGACTACCTGTGCAGCACAGTGACGTATTATGACGCGATACAACAAAAAAGGAAGATACATCAACTGCTGTGGTAGATACAGTTGTCTCCGCATCAGCGCAACGAGTTGGATGATCGGTGTACTTTGTAACGTAGGGTAGCCAGCCGATACCTTAGGAAACATGCAGAGAAAGCACATGCCGACCTTCCTCAAAGGGCAATGTACGTGGATTTCTTTCACATAGGCTGCCGGAGCCTTCGTCACTTTCTTGTGGTACAAACAAACAGGACAGCTGGTGGCACAATGTTTCCTTGTGCTGCAGATGTGGGGCCAAAAAAAATTCACAGCCCTTTCACTATGTCAAGATGGAAGACCAGCAAAGCTGTTGATTTTGTTTAATTATATCGATACATGCGTATTGCGTTTTTCTTGTCGACGATGCGCGCGGGCTCCCTACGAAGAAGAACTGCTCCCTGCTCCCGAGCTTTCGGCTGAACTGGCCAGCGCTGCATTTGCCTCTTGTATATGTTGTGACGGATATTGTAAGTAGTCTCCAGTGCATATTCCTTCGTTAGAGCAAATTTTGGTGGAGTTTGCCGTTCCCTGTCCTCGCCACAGAGCTTCGCAGCGACCGCACCGTCCAGCTTTCCAGCATGGCTCCTGGTGACGACACCTCATCTACTTCTACTTCTGCGACTCGAACAACAACGTAGGTCACGGTTGCTACTCCCCGCGATCCTGGCATATTCTCCGGCCAAGATAATGTCGACGTTGAGGACTGGCATAGCTTGTATAAGTGTGTTAGCCGAAACAACCACTGGGACCCTACCGTAATGCTAGCGAATGTCATCTTCTATTTGGGCGCAACACCTCGTGTCTGGTTCCTGACACACGAGGACGAGATATCTAGCTGGGATGCTTTCAAGGAGAATCTCAGCAACCTCTTTGGCAATCCGACTGGTGGGTAGCTGGCTAAAGAAAAGAGCTTGCTACCCGAGTACAGTCTTTCACTGAATTGTATGCCTCATACATACAAGACGTGCTTGTTCTTTGCCGGAAAGTCGACGAGAACATGGTCGAGGTTGACAAAGTAGGCCACATTCTCAAAGGGATCACAGCCGACGCGTTGGACTTGTTGATCTTCAACAATGTGTCCATCATCAACGTCATTGTCAAGGAATGCCTCCGCTTTGAGCTCGCCAAAAGCCGCCGCGTCATTACACAGTTCTCCCGGCTCCCTAACACGGCTGCGACGTCGTCATGCGTCGACCTCACCGCTTCACCCCCCTTCAAGGAGAACGTCACACATTGTTCGCGCAAGCTCGAGGCTGCAAGTCCTGCCCTGTTCCATACCCGCCCACTTGACCCCACCATTAACCAACCAGCCCCAGCAATCTGCCTCATTCAGGCAGTTGTGCGGAAGGAATTTGCCAACCTCGGTTTTCCTGCCGCTGGCTCTGTCTCCCGACCTGACGCCAGGCCGGTGCCGAGAGCTGCGCCTCGCAGCGATCTCTATTCCTCTCCCAGATACCGCAACCCTACAGAGTGGAGAACCCCCCCACGACAAACCAATCTGCATCCTTTGCCACTGAATTGGCCACGTCGTTCGCAACTGCCGCACAATCTGGACATCCCCGTATTCGTGCTACTTTTCCCCGTCTCCTCGCCCATATGCCGAGCCTCGCCGCTACTCGCCTCGCCGTATGCCTGTTACCTCTGACGTCTCCGTCGATGACAGTCGTCCCGTCACATCAGCGTCGTCGGTCCCGTCGCCCCAACCACGCCGCTACTGGTCGCCGACCAATTATGGCCCCTCCCGGACGGAAAACTACACCATGCAGCTCCTGGGGGTAGTGCTGCATCATTTTCATCGTGTCGAAATCCTCCTATGACGCTCCCAACGAAGCAGAACTTACTTGATGTTCACGTCAACAGTGTCCCTTTGACGGCGTTAATATATAATAGAGCCCAGGTGTCCATTATGAGTTCTAACCTCCATCGTCGACTGAAGAAGGTTCTCACGCCTGCTGCCACACGAGCCGTACCTGTCGCCGATGGCAGCATTGTTTCCGTCACTAGAATGTGTACTTCCCGTATAATAATCACCCACTGCCACGTTCCAGTTCTTTTTACAGTGTTGACCAATTGTCCCCACGACCTAACCCTTGTACTAGACTTTCTCACAGCGCATTCAGCTTCGATCGACTGATCTGCCGGTACTGTTTACCTCGAACTTCCCCTACTCGCGTACATTCGTGCCGAACTGCCGAAAAACATTCTCACGACTGCCTTTGTCCGCCTGCCACCTAAAGCCTTGACTTTCGTCGATTTGCTCTACAACATTTCCCTGTTCCCGATGGTGATTACGTCGGCACACCTGTTCATGATGTCCTTTTGATGCGCAATATCAGTGTGCCCCACTCCGTCGTAACCGTCGCCAATAACCGGACATGCCTCCCCGTCGTCAATTTTGGCCTGACAAACAAGTTCTATCCCAAGGCATATCAGTTGCAATGCTGCGTGCTATTGAAAATAACTCGTCACGACATTTTACGTCGACGTCTGCTCCGATTCTTCATGTCCACAGGATGCTCTTTGCCATGACGCAACCTTTAGTCGCATGATTGCTGCAGTCCTATTGCCTGAACCAGCAGCAGCTCTGTGTCGCCTTTTCGTTTCCTACCACGACATATTCGACCTCAACAATCGACAATTGGGCCAGACTTTAGTTGCTAAGTATCACATATATACCGGTGATGTCATTCCTATTCATCACAGGCCATATGGAGCTTTTGCTTCAGAGCGTATGGTTTTTCAAGATAAAGTGAAGAAGAAGCTTTCCAAAGGCATTGTTGAAACCTCGTCGAGCCCTCCTCCCCATCTTTCATTCCCCCTCATCCCGCCCCCATGTGTAGGGTAGCACACCGGTTGAGCTAAACTGGTTAACCTCCCTGCCTTTCCTTGTCCACTCTTTCCGTCCTTCCGTCCTCGTCGCGCCCTTGGGCGTCGCTCGTTGTGCTTGTTAAAAAGAAAGATGACACGTCGCGCTTCTGCGTAGATTATCGTCATCTAAACCGAATTACCAAAAAAGACGTCTACCCCTTGCCTCGCATTGACGACGCCCTCGATTGTCTCCACGGTGCCAACTACTTCTCATCAATAGACCTTCGGTCTGGTTATTGGGAAATTTCTGTTGAGGAAAAGGACCAACCGAAGGCCGCCTGCATCACACCTGATGGTCTATCTCGATTGAAATTTATGCCATTCGGTCTATGCAATGCCCCAACCACGTTCGAACGAATCAATGACTATTTGCTGCAAGGGTCCAAATGGTCAACATGCATTTGCTACCTAGACGACGTTCTCGTATTTTCGCCTACGTTTGAGACACACCTTGAGACACACAACATCAGCTGTTGTTGAAGTCTTCCGTGAGGCTGGGCTGCAACTAAATTCCTCGAAGTCTCATTTCAGTTGTCGGCATATTATAGTGCTGGGCCACTTCATCAACGCTTCCGGTATTCAACCAGACCCGGAGAAAATTCCTACTGTCACGTCTTTTCCTGTACCTCAGTTTGTCAAAGACGTCCGAAGTTTTGTAGGACTCTGCTCCTCCTTCCGACGGTTCGTTAAAGACTTCGCAGTGATTGCCCGACCACTTGGTGATCTTCTGACGAATAACGTGCCGTTCACGTGGGGTCTCGCTCAAACTGCTGCGCTTGCCCGCCTGACCTACATTCTCACAACGCCACCTATAATGGACTACTTTGACCCGTCCCCTCCTACAAAGGTCCGTACCGATGCCAGTGGTGACGGTATCGGAGCCGTCTTAGCTCAATGCCAACAGAGACGTGATCGTGTTATCGCCTACGCTAGCCGCCTCCTCACAGCAGCGGAGCGCTACTATTCTATTAGAGATCGTAAATAACTGGCTCTCGTCTGGGTGGTTTCCAATTTCCACCCGCACTTATATGCCCCCCACTTCTCTGTAATCACGGACCACCACGCGCTCGGCTGGCTTTCCTCACTCAAGGATCCTACCGGCCGGCTTCGTCGCTGGGCTCTGCGGCGACAAGAATATTCATATGAAGTTATATACAAGTGGGCCGCCTACATCATGATGGAGACTGTTTGTCACGCTATCCAGTGGATGAACCACCCGCCGAACCTGACACCGATGCCGACGCTTGCGTTTTCTCTGCTTCTACGCTGCTACAGGTCGCCGAAGAGCAACGCCATGATGCCACCTTGCGCGCCATCATTCATGGCTTACAATTTTCGCCCTCTGATTCGTCCCTTCACTTGTTTGTTCTCCGGGATGGTGTGTTACACAGCCACAACGTACGCTCCGACGGTCCTGCCCTACTCCTGGTCATTCCTAAGCACCGCGGCGTCTCCCGCGCCTACGACCGGATTCGCCGACGCTTCCTTTGGCCAAGCCTTGCCCGCTCTGTCCGGAAATACGTTGCGGCGTGTGAGAAATTTCAGCGCCTCAAAACACCATCGATGCTCCTTGCCAGGTGCCTTCAACCGCTGGACATTCCTTCGGAGCCGTTCTTTAGCGTTGGCGTCGACTTATTTGTCCCTTTCCCTCTATCAACATCTGGCAACAAGTTGGTCGCTGCGGCGACAGATTACGCCACGCGCTACACCATCACCAGAAGGCTTCCATCAAGCTGCACCACAGATATCGCCGATATTTTTTAGGCGACGTCATTCTACAGCTTGGAGCTCTGCACCAACTGCTCACTGACCGTGGTCGGACATTCCTTTCTAAAGTCATAGCGAACATCCTGCAGTCCTGCTCAACCAGGCACAAGCTCACTACGTCTTACCATCCACAGACTAATTGTCTCACGGAGCGTCTGAATAAAACCCTGACAGACATGCTTGCAAAGTATGTCTCGTCCGACCATATTTGTTGGGACCTTGCGGTACCCTATGTTACATTATAGGCTGATGATGATGATGATGATGATGATGTTACATTTGCATACAATTCTTCGCGTGACGAGACTACCGGTTATTCCCCGTTCTTTCTTTGTTCGCTCGACAACCCACATTGCCACTGGACACATCCCTTCCATCCGCCGCAGCAGAGACCCCCGAATATGCACTTGACGCAAACACCAAGGCAGCCCAAGCTCGCGAAATCGCCCGCGCTCGCCTCCTCACCTCCCAAGCAAACCAACGGCGTTTGTGCGATCGCCATTACAGAGATGTCCACTTTTCACTTAGATTTCTGGTACTCCTGTGGTCCCCGACTCGTCACGTTGGCCTGTCAGAAAACAGAAAAAAACTCCAGTCTCGGTACACAGGCCCATATAGAGTGCTCTGTGCCGTGACTCCAGTTACGTATGAAACCGTCCCAGTCAGTACCAGTGCCTCATCTGCCTCGAATTCCACTGACGTTGTGCATGTCGCATGCCTACAACCATACTACCCTCCTGTTACCACCGATAATCATCCGCACCGTGACGGTGCTTCTGCCGCCGGGGATAATGATCCATGCATATTACATGTTGCTTCTGGACGATGCGCACGAGCACGCAGACGAAGCCGACGAACTGCTCCTTGCTCTCGAGCTGTCCGCTGACCTGGCCAGCATTGCATTTTCCTTTTGTAAATATATATCCTAAATATATGATGTACATAGTATGCAGTGCGTAATTCTTCGAACGCGGAACAAACAAATGTGTATATATATATATATATATATATTGTCGCAAGAGGAAAAGGCAGGAAGTCAGTTCCGAGTGAACAGCTGTTTACTGTTTCCGCTGCACCAGCCAACAACACTTCTTCTTCCTCGTCCTCTAGGGTTACTAACGCGTGGCATTACCCCTCCCTCCAAAAAAAGAGGCATCGTCTCGATGCCACCGCACGAAAGAACAGTGAAAGTTAAGCCACGAAAGTGGGTGACCAGTTAAATAGCACAGGGAGAAAATAAAAGAAATGAAAAAGACAACGGACGTGAGGACAGGCAACGCACCACAAAGTTTGTGAACTTCGTAGTTGACTTGATTTATGCGATGAAGAACTATGTAGGACCCAAAGTAACGGCGCAATAATTTTTGTGAGCGGCCTCGTAGACGTATAGGGGTCCAAATCCACACGAGATCTACTGGCTTGTATGTTACGACTCTGTGGCGTATGTTGTATCGACGAGCGTCTTGACTGTGCCGAGATAGAATTCGTTGCCGTGCAAGCTGCTGCGCTGCTTCGGCACGCTGAACAAAAGCGTCTGTATCTCGGGCGGTCGTATCAGACGAAGTTGGTAGAAGCATCACGTCGAGCGTAGTGATGACGTCGCGTCCGTAGACCAGACGAAAAGGAGGAAATCCGGTGGTTTCTTGAAGCGCAGTGTTATACGCAAATGTCACATACAGGAGCAGTTCGTCCCAATTCTTGTGATCCGTGGCGACATACATGGAAAGCATATCTGCAATCGTTTTGTTGAGACGCTCAGTTAACCCATTGGTCTGTGGGTGATATGCAGTTGCGGGTTTCGCAATATCTAGTCAAGTAATCGGTGGCGACAACAATTCAGCGGTTATCAGCTGAAGACTTGGGAAACGGGCCGAGTAAATCCATCCCGACCTGTTCAAAAGGTGAGCAAGGAGGTCGTACAGGCTGAAGCAGACCGGCTGGTTTCAGTAGTAGAACTTTGCAACGTTGGCAATCACGACAAGTTCGGACGTACTGCTTCACGCTTTTTGTGGGTTTTCGCCAGTAGTACTACTTCTTGATCCTTGCCAGAGTACGCATGAAACCAAGATGCCCGGATGTGGGTTCGTCGTCGCATGCACGTAAAATGTCGTCGCGGAGAGAAGCGGGAACAACAAGTAGAAAAACGGTTTCCGTGGGATGAAAGTTCCGCTTGTAGAGGATGTCGCTGCGTAGGTAGAAAGAGGACACGTTACGCACGAACTGCCGCGGGGGCTGTTGGCGGCGTCGTTCAAGGTATTCAATCAGGGGTTGCAGCTCTGAATCCTGGCGTTGCTGTTGAACTAGGTTTAGAGATGGAAGACTACAAAGAAAACCGCAGTCCTCGTCAGTATCTATTGGTGCGGGTTCGACGGGGGCGCGGGAGAGACAATCGGCGTCGGTGTGTTTCTGACCAGACTTATAGATAATTGTCATGTCAAATTCCTGTAGCCGTCCCCGCAGGGGCGTCTGCGTCAGCAGGCGTTTGGTGTGTTGCGAGACCACGGACCCGAGCACACAAAGCTTGGACCCTCCTGCGAGTAGCGTGCACGGCTCTGCCGTGTCTGGGGCAAGGGGGATCCTGGGGGTTGAGCAGATGCTGGGTGTTCGAACCTTTCAGGCCCCCCGGTGGAGGCAACACACCTCTTCGGCCTCTGTTTCACATAGACGGAACCTCCAGACTGACCCACCTGGAGGAAATCAGCAGTCGCCTTTTCCTGTCTCTCTCTCCTCAAATATGTGTCTCTCTCTTACACTTTTGGTCTTTCCTGTCTTGTACTCTCTTCCACTTACTTCCTTATTTCCCTGGCGGCAAGGGTTAACCTTGTGTGGCTATCCTACCTTGGGTACACCATATTTGGTTATAGTAGCGGCGTACGACTGGCGTCGTGCAGACTTGTGTACAAGCTCTGCCGCGTCCCCTCGTTGAGCTCCGTGGTGGGCGGTCGGCGCTGTTGCCGAACTCGAACATTTTATTGCGATAGCAATTATATGGACACTTCAACCGGATTTCTGCCGTCGGCGTCGCCGTCGCCGTCGCCGTCGCCGTCGCCGTCGTCGTCGCCGTCGCCGTCGCCGTGAGGTTCCGTATAGATAAAATCTTCACCGTGCGCCGTATGCCCGAGCGCAAGCGTGCTGGGACGCACGCTATCACGGAGAGCGAACGCACTCAATCCCCCACGCGCAAGCAACGAAGCGGGAAGCCAGCGCCGGAGGGAGCGGGGGGGGGGTTGGCACTTCTACTGTGCCAACAACCGCGCTCGTCGCTCGGCCGCACGGTCTCTTATCTCTTCCGCGCGCAAGCAAGGAAGCGGGAAGCCAGCGCCGGAGGAAGCGGGGGGGGGGGGGGGCGCAATTTTCTTCTGCCAACAACCGCGCTCGTCGCTCGCCGCACCGTCTCTTATCTCCACACGGCTCTGACCTTTATGAGCCGTGCATTCGCGGCTCAGTTCCTGTTGAAGCGATAGACCGCACGTACCTTCGCCCGCAGCGGCGTATGCTTGCTGCCAGCGTTTTGACAGTCGTTGTCTGCAGTCATTCAGTGTGATCTCTTCATGTTTGTTTGTGCGCGCTCACACCACGCTTGTTCATTCAGTTAGTAATAGTCGGGTCACATTTTCCAACGCACGCTACACATGTAATGCTGCCGGGATCGGCAGTGCAGCGCTACAGGTGTGTCCCTTCGCACGCGCGCTGCCCACGGGAAGCGCTTCTCATCAACACCATCGTTTCACACGCGCCTTCTCGTGGTCATCGAGTCTCTCTTCATGTCGGTCTACTTACGCCGCCGCACACCTGCTTACTTAATCAGCTCATGTTTACTACAATTCATACTGTTACCAAAGCCGCTCACCTTACTTCGTATGACATTGCTGTGTTGCTATCGCATTCATTGCTTCGCCCTTAGGGCGAAACTGTGACATTTTTCTTATGGCAGCGCAAACCTGTGTTGTCTATGATCGGCCTCTAAAAAAAGGCCGCACCGAAACAACGTTTCAGTTCCCCTTTCGGAACAATGCGCCAGCATTCCTCAAATACCATGTAGTGCATAGTGAAAATAACATACCCGTAAGAGAGCTTTCACCATTTCTGGTGGCCAAGTGCCTGAAAGACAAAATTGGATCAACATACAAAGCCTCAAAAATGTCTAGCGGGGACCTCATCCTAGAACTAAATGACAAAGATCAAGTGCAAAAGCTCTCAGAACTTACCAGCATTGGCGATGCCACAGTCACAATTTCAGCCCACAGAACGCTAAATACAAGCAGGGGCGTGATATCCGAGGAGGACTTCCTTGGCTTGAGTGATGAGGAACTGCTGGAGGGTTTCCAAGAACAACACATGACCAAAGTACAAAGAATTGTCATCCGCAGAAATTATCAATAAATTCCGACAAAACATGTTATGCTTACCTTTGGGACAAGCGAAATGCCTACCTCTCTGAATGCAGGATACGTAAAAGTAAATGTCAGACCATATATCCCCAACCCCAGACGATGTTTCAAATGTCAAAGGTTTCGACATGCTTCACACGCATGCCGAGGACAAACTACCTGTGCGAAATGCAGCTCCAATGACCACCAATCTGACAATTGCACTTCTTCTCCACACTGTGTTAACTGCAAAGGGGACCATCCAGCTTACTCGAGGTCTTGCCCTTGCTGGAAAAAAGAAAAGGAAGTAATTGCACTAACTGTTAAAAAAAATCTCGTTATTTGAAGCACGAAAGCGATTGTCTTACCTTTCGAGAAGAAGTTATGCCGATGTGACGCAGGTGAGGGCAGCGTCACAGAGGCCTCGGGAGTCCTCCGAGCCCACGCACAGTGGCCCCGCAGTGACCCCTCCCGCCCCGCGGTAGCAGCATCCAGTGCTGCTCCATCTTCTTCGAAGGGCCCGCAGACACCAGTCTTGCAAGGCCCTAAACTCAATCGAACTCCACGGCCCGAGACACGTGTCCCGGCGCCCAACTCTCGATCCTCCAGCGCCTGTGAGAGAGCGATGGAGGGCGACGCAAAAACCCCGGTGTCGTCGACGCCTAAGGACAAGCGCTCTCTCAAGCGCGCAAAGAGGGACAAAGTCCCAATTACCACGTTAATAAGAAAGTGATAACCTAAAGGTTATCCCTCCTTTCTAATAACCTTCTCCGCATCTATGTCACCTAACATCTTACATCTTATAGAATCATAATGCCATTTTTTTACCTTTAAGTTTTCAAATGGCTTTTATTATCCACTGGAATTGCAGAGGACTTTTACAGAACCTAGGTGACATAAGAGATATACTGAATAACTTCTCCCCTCTGGCTTTGTGCCCACAGGAAACGAACTTATGCGACAAAAACATTAATATCTTAAAAGGCTTCATTGTTGTACGGCGTGACCGTACTCAAGCTAACTGGCTTTCGGGCGGTGTGGCTGTTGTTGTGAAACACGAATTCCAGCTAGAGCAGTGACCATTAATAGCCACATAGAAGCCGCGGCTGTGACCATTTTAGCACATAAAACCATTACCATCTGTTCCCTCTACATTCCTCCACACACACAGTTCACTGTAAGAGATTTAGACCTGATTTTAGACCAGCTACTAGAACCATTTCTGATAGCGGGAGATTTTAATGGGCATAATACACTATGGGGGAGCAAAAAAACTGACCATAGGGGACAGAAATCGAAGATTTTATCCTAAGTAATGAACTATGCCTTTTAAATACTGGTGCGGCCACGTACTGCTCCCCTAGCACAGGAGCTATGAGTTGCCTTGATTTGGCAATGTGTTCTCCATCTCTGTTCACCGATCTTCATTGGACTGTAATACGTAATCCCTACGGTAGTGATCATATGCCTGCAGTCATAAAACTAACATCCATACTACCTATAACACTTTCTAGACCACCCCGTTGGAATGTGCACCTAGCAAACTGGCCTCTCTTCACTGAAAAAGCCAGTCTAGAAAAAGTGATCTTAGATGACCTAAGCATAGATGAAGCGAATTAGAGGATTACTACTTGCATAATTGCTGCGGCGCAAGAAGCTATTCCCCAATCGTCTGAATTCTTAAGGAAAAAACTAAAACCTTGGTGGACGAATGAATGCACACAAGCTGAAAAACTTCAAAACAAAGCGTGGGGTATCTTCCGAAGGTACCCAACACAAGATAATCTTTTGTCATTCAAAAAAGCGAAAGCGAAGGCGAGGTATATCCGTAGGCAAGCAGAAAAAAATTCAAGGAAAAATTACATCTCATCAATTAACATTTCAATAACATCAAAGAGAATATGGGACCAGGTTCGCAAGTTTAGGGGCGACTATGCTCCCTACACGATCCCCATACTCTCAACCCCAGGAACGCAAACAAGTCTACAGGAACAAGCAGACATATTAGGCCAGCACTTTCACACCATATCTAGTTCGACAAACTATTCCTCAACATTCCTAAAACACAACCAGTCCGCCGAAAAACAAAAGCTTCCTGTCAGGAAGCTCAGATAGACCGTTTAATGCACCTATAACACTCCATGAAATAAACAGAGTAATCTCTTCGGGTAAGAAAACAGCAGCGGGTCCTGACAAAATACATTTCGCTATGCTGGCCCATTTGTCCCAGAAAGCGGTGGAGGCCTTGTTGCGTTTTTTTAACACGATCTGGGAAACGGGTAAAATGCCTGCAGAGTGGGAAAAGGCTATTATTGTTCCCTTCCTGAAGGCGGGAAAATCACCAAATACACCTAACAGCTACAGACCTATAGCACTAACAAGTTGCCTCGCTAAATCCTACGAAAGCATAATAAATATAAGGCTAACATACATTCTTGAAACGGATAACTTACTAGATACGCACCAGTGTGGTTATAAGAAAGACTGCTCAACAACTGATCATCTTGTTCGTCTTGAAGATACCATACGTGAGGCATTCCTTTACAAACAGCACTGCCTAGCGGTGTTTTTCGTCCTAGAAAAAGCATACGACACCACATGGAGGTATGGCATTTTACAAGACCTAGCAACACTAGGAATACGCGGCAGAATGCTCAACTGTCGGGCCGATTTTCTGTCAAACCGAACATTTCAAGTCCGTCTGGGAGCAACACTGTCCCGAGTCTTTGTCCAAGAAAATGGCGTCCCACAAGGTTGCGTATTAAGCACTACCCTTTTTGTGGTGAAGATGAACTCCATAAATTCAGTTATACCGCCCAACATTATGTACTCTTTATACGTCGACGACCTTCAAATTGCATACCATGGCTCGGGTATTTCTACATGCGAAAGGCAAATCCAGATAACAAATAACAAGTTGACACAATGGGCCGAAAAAATGGATTTTGGTTTTCTACACAAAAAACTGTGGCAGTGGTATTTTCACAAAAAATGGGGTTACACCCTGACCCAGCTCTCAAATTAAATCAAAACCCGTTACCAGTTAAACACGAACAAAAGTTCTCAGGAATCATTTTTGATAGCAAACTAAACTCCATCGCCCACATTAACAGCTTAACAACTAAAGCAAATAAAGCGCTTAACATCCTTAAGGTCCTATCAGGTAAGCATTGGGGTGCCGACCGAACTTGCCTGCTGCGTATTTACCGCTCCGTCGTGCGCAGCATTCTTGACTAAGGTTGCATAGTTTACGGGTCAGCAAGGCAGTCGTACATCAAGCGTCTTGATCCCACGCACAACCACGGACTACGCTTAGCAACTGGTGCATACAAGACATCACCAGTAGAAAGCCTATATGCCGACAGTAACGAACCCTGTTTGGAGCACCGAAGAGCCTTGCTTACAATTTCATACGTGCTTAGAATCACAGCTCTACCTAATCATATATGCCACACTCTTGTTACTTACAACACACAGAGAACACACTATGCTAACAAACCACATAGCGTGAGGCCACTTATCTTTCGATTCGAAGATATGTGCCAAAGCTACAATGTTCTGAGCGAGGCTCTCAATGTCGCCGAAAGACATAACAGACTTCCCCCATGGTATTATTTCGCACATTTTTGCGATTTTACTTTAACATGCCACAAGAAAAAAGAAACACTGCTTGAACACATAATGCAAGATTTCTTATAATTACAAAATAAATACAGTGACTACACCGAGTTTTACACTGACGGTTCCAAGACAAATGAACATGTTGGAAGCGCAGTTGTATCGGAACACTGGGAAAATTGCCTTAGGTTGCCACAGTTTGCTTCGGTTTTTACAGCCGAAGTATATGCCCTGTTTATGGCCTTGGAAAAAATAGTAACAGGAAATTTTCAAAAAGCAGTTGTGTACACAGATTTCCTCAGTTAACTTAATTCCATAAATAGAAAATCAGAGTGCGAACCTTTTCTCGGCTGCATCCTGAGAATGCTCGGCAAAAATGAAAAGCATGGTAAAATAATTCGTCTCTGTTGGGTTCCAAGCCACGTGGGAATCCCGGGAAATGAAAAGGCAGACAAATGCGCAGCAATGACAGCCCGTGATAAAATTACACAAATAAATCTTCCATTCATGGACTGTGTCCGGGTGGTCCGTGCTGCGGTCACCTCAAAGTGGCAACAGGAGTGGGGCTGCCAAGTAAACAACAAGCTGCAAATAGTAAAACCCATACTAGAGGAGTGGAAGACATCATATCACCAGGAACGTTTCATGGAAGTTATTCTATGTCGCATTCGCATCGGACACACCCATCTCACGCACAACTTTTTATTGAAAAAAGGAAGAACCAGCGGTTTGTGATCAATGCCAAGAATCTTTAACTGTGAATCACATTTTAATAACATGTCCAGCGTTCGAGGAAACAAGACAGAAATATTTTTATGAACTTTACAAAACACTAACACCACTTCATCCTTCCATGATCCTAGCTGAAAACGCACTTGTATCTTTAGACGATGTTTTTAAGTTTTTAGATGAAACAGGGTTATTAAACAAACTTTAAAGTTAATTTCTGTTGCTTGAAGCACTTTCATCAAACTATATTTTTTCATCCCGTGCATGGCGCATCATAGCCTTAGTTGCTTCTGCGCCACAAAACCTTACATAACTAACTAACTAACTAATCCTGTAGCCGAAGGCTCCATCTTGCGAGACGTCCCGAAGGATCCTTGAGATTCGCCAGCCAACAGAGAGAGTGGTGATCGCTGACGACTCGGAAGGCGCATCCCTACAAGTATGGCCGGAACTTCTGGATAGCCCACACGACTACCAGACATCCTTTTTCAGTTGCTGAGTAGTGTTTTTCAGCAGCAGACAACGTGCGGCTGGCATAGGCAATAACGGGCTCAACACCAGCTTGAAATTGGACGAGTGTGGCTCCGAGACCAACGTTGCTAGCATAAGTATGCACTTCTGTGTCGGACTCTGTGTCAAAGTGCCCAAGGATCGGTGGTGTCTGTAGACGTCGCTGAAGGTCGTGGAAAGCGTCGGATTGAGCCGGGCCCCAAATAAATGTCACGTCGTTTTTGATGAAACGTTGCAAAGGTTCGGCAATCGCAGAAAAATTTGGCATAAAACGGTGGTAATAAGCACAAAGCCCTAGAAATCGGCGTACATCGTGCTTTGTCTTCGGTATCGGGAACAAACTAACTGCCGTGGCTTTGTCAGGGTCAGGGCGAATACCAGTGCTGCTGACAATATGACCCAGAAATTTATGCTCCTCGTATCCGAAGTGACATTTTTCGGGCTTCCAAGACAGGCCGGCGGTGCGGATGGCCTGAAGAACAGCCTCAAGCCTCTCGATGTGTTGCTCAAACGTGGTGGAAAATATACGGAACCTCACGGCGACGGCGACGACGACGGCGACGGCAGAAATCCAGTTTAAGTGTCCATCTAATTGCTATCGCAATAAAACAACTACATCGTCTAAGTAGACTAAACACGAGTGACACTTGAGGTCAGATAAAACTGTGTTCATCATGCGTTGAAATGTGGCCGGAGCGGAGCACAGTCCAAAGGGGGGGACCTTAAATTCATAGAGGCCGTCCGGTGTTATAAACGCCGTTTTTTCCCGGTCCCGTTCGTCAACTTCAATCTGCCAGTACCCGCTACGTAGATCCATTGAAGAAAAGTAACGGGCATGCCGCAGACGATCCAAGGAGTCGTCAATCCGAGGAAGTGGATAAACGTCCTTTTTCGTGCTCTTGTTCAGTTTGCGATAATCTACACAGAATCGTAGTGAACCGTCTTTCTTCTTAACTAGTACAACAGGTGATGTCCAAGGACTTGTCGATGGTTGAATGACATCATCATACAGCATTTGCTTAACTTGATGACGAATAGCATCCTGTTCTCTCTGTGACACGCGGTAAGCGTGTTGGCGAACAGGTTGGACGGTCGGTTCAGTGATGATTCTGTGCTTGGTTGGAGGAGTCTGCTTGACCTTCGACGTGGTGGCAAAACAGTTGGTAAATGATGATAGTAGGCTGAGGAGCCTCTCCTGCTGGGGTTGTTTCAGCTGTGGATTGACGTTGATGTGACTGGTCAAGTCCACATAGCTGTTTTCCTGCATCGAGATTGTCGTTACCGAAGCACATGCGTTGGACTCGTCCACTGTTTCAAAGTAGGCAATGGTGGTATGCTTCGCAAAGTGCTTGTATTCGCCGCTGAAGTTAGTAACTAGGATCGTGGTTTGCCTATTTTGGAGTTATACGAGACCTCGTGCGACGCCGACTTTTCGATCTAGCAAAATGGTGAGGTTACCTTCGGCGATGCCCATATCTAGGTGGTCTTGAGGGCACTCAACAAGGACGAAGATGCTACTTCGAGGCGGTAACGTTACGCAGTCATCGACCACGCGTAAAGCCGCACGATGATGTTCATCCCTAACATCAGAATCCGAAGAAACATTGTTCGAAAAAGTCACGAACAAGTCGCGCAGAATAATGATCGCCCCATATTCCTGAAGAAAATACATGCCCAATATAACCAGTCGAGAACACTTGGACAGCACAAGGAAAGACGCTACGAAGGTCGAAGTATAAATTGTAAGTCTGGCGGTGCATCGTCCAACGGGTGACACGAGGTGTCCTCGAGCCGTGATCAGATGTGGGCCGTCCCACGCTGTCAGCACTTTGCGTAACCCATTGGCCAGTGAGGCACACATAACCGAGTAATCAGCTCCCGTATCGGCAAGTGCAGTTACCGGATAACAGTCGACGGAAACAGTAATAGCAGCAGAAGCTCTTTTGGCGGTTTTGAAGGAAGGCGTCAGCGGTACGTCGCGAGGCGGTGGCGTCGGCGGAGAATATTTGACGGTTCGCATGACAGCGGCCTCACCCTCAGAGGTCGCCGTTTTCAGTATCCCCGGCGCGGGCTTCCGCCGGTGACTCCAGTGGAATCAAAGGTGGGTGGAGCGCGGTTTGGTGATGTGTGCCGACGAGGTGACGGCGACCGCGACTGTCTTCGCTGAGGGACAGGAGGAAGATGGTTGCTTTCCAAGTACTCCTCGATTTCGTGTGGGCGTTCGCCATAGCGCGGGCAGCTGGCGTCCGGATGGTATCCCCGCAAACCAATACGTCGGTAATGGCAGTAGCGATATAAGTGTCCAGCCTCCCCGCAGTGATAACACAACGGACTGTTGTCGGGAGCGCGCCGTACCGTTTACTTCCGCGGACAAGGACGAAAGTCTGATTGGAGAGTCATGCGGTGGCTTGGGCTTGGGAAGCGTCGAGGAGGCTCTGTAGGTGGATGCGGGAAACGGGCCGTCGACGGCGTAGAAACCCGAAGAGCATCGGCGTACGAGAGGGTGGGAGGTTCGGTTCGCTTTGGTGGCGAGGGATGAACCACCTGCCTGATTTCCTCCCGAATGACGTCCGTAAGGGCCGCGGCACTTGGAGGTGCCGATCCATAATACTTCTGGAGTTCTTCTCGAACAACCTGCCGTATTAGTTCGGTAAGGGACTCCCTGTCATCCCTTGCAGGTACAAGCGAGCATGCCGCAGTCATGGTGGTCTGGCGTTCATACTGCGATAGCCGCTGCCGAAGCATGCGCTCCATGACTGTTGCCTCACGGACGAACTGAGACACCGTTGTAGGAGGATTGCGCACGGGGCCCGCCAAAAGCTGTTCTTTTACGCCTCGCATTAACATGCGCACCTTCTTGTCTTCTAGCATTAGTGGGTCGGCCCGACGGAACAATCGTGTCATGTCTTCCACGAACATGGCGACGGTTTCGTTCGGCATTTGGAACCTGGAAGATAGTGCCTGTTCGGCTCTTTCTTTCCTTTCGGGGGTACTGAAGGCGTCACGAAGCAGGTGGTAAAACTCCTGCCAGCTGGTAAACGAGGCTTCATGGTTCTCGTACCATATACTTGCCGCGTCAAAAAGGGAAACGTAGACGATCTTCAACTTACGGCGAACATCCCAGTCATTAAAGGTGGCGACCCAGTCGAAATGGTCTAACCAGTCCTCTACCCCCTCAAAGGCGTCGCCGTGGAACGGGTTAGGCGTGCGAGGCGCGTTGACAATGCAATGTACAGCAGCATTTGGGATATCCTCGGTTTGGCTTGCGGTTGTTGTTGCCATTTTCCTCGCAGAGTTTGCCAGGGGACTGTACCGCGGTGGAAGACCTTGGAGGCGACGGCTGCTTCGATGGAATTCTGCAGTCTCTGAGGTACTGGCGTTGGTAGCCTCTGTTACAGGACCAGCAGGCATAGGGCGTATGTGTACCCAGCAACTCCATCAGTTTGTCGCGAGAGGAAAAGGCAGGCAGTGAGTTCCGAGCGAACGGCTGTTTACTGTTTCGGCCACAGCAGCCAACAACACTTCTTCGTCCTCGTCCTGTAGCGTTACTAACGCGTGGCATTATATCATTTAATTTGGTGGTTATGTTAAATGGTTGAACATACACAACACATATCTTCGTTGCGACGCTGCGCGCTGCATGATGTGAGGGTGAAAGCGAGTTTAGGCGACGAGATTCACACCACCTTGCACTATCGGTCCCAGCACGTTGGGCCGCTGCGCGTTCGGATTCTCCTCGCTTTCGCATCTCTTCGCACTGTTGAGGGCACCAGTGCTCCTTGAAGGCGTGCTCTTCCTTTTCGGAGCGAGCGACACGAGTCTTAACCATACCGAGTCGAAGGGGCAACTGATGACGTCGCTAGGAAAATGGCTATATCTAGAGAAAATAAGACATAGCTATAGCTTGGTTTGATCATTGCGTTTTATCACTGACGTTTCGAAGCGCATCATCATAGGTTAGCGTTTAGTCAATAGCGTTCACCATTGTTTTTGGATGTTTGGGTCCCGCATGTGACAAAGGTAGTTCAAGGTCGCGTTACAGGTCCCCAAACCCACAGGGGCATGTGCCATTGAACTTAGACCCTTTCTGCACTATCACCAGGATCAACCCACACGACAGGCGTATGTGCCATTGCGCTTGGACCCTTTTTGCACTATCACCAGGATCGGCCCACTTTTTCTAATTGTTGTTCCATGCGTCGTTTTGTCCGCGGACGCGATCCGGCAGAACCTCGTCATACACAGCTTCGCTGTTTAAAAAAAATTTCTCGCGAAGTTGGTGCAATGGTGCTGAAGGTGCAATAGTACGAGGGCGAGCAGGAAAGATGTGTCGCAGCACCTATCAAGAAAGGGTAGTGAATAATGAACACGATCCTAAACTTGCAGCGGTGCAGATATCGTCGGAACTTATCAATAGCCAAGACGACTCCAAGGCCCTCTAGTTGAGTAACGCTGTAGTTTATCTCCGCACTTGTAATTATGGTCCGACTATCATAAACATTGACATCGTGGTGAATGTCGAATGCCTCAACAAGCACAGCACCAACACCCATACCACAGTCGTAACTATGCAACTCCGCCGACGCCATAGGCGTATCTACCGCGTGGGGCGGGCAAGGTAGGCCCTTTGTGCCCCCCCCCCCCCAACTTTTGAAATCAGGGAATACGGCGACTGCACTCTCGACCAAGATAACTCGAGTTAACAGAAAGCCGCTTCAAGCCGTGATAATGGGGGTCTGGCCTCTCCACCAGCCGCACCAGGATTCGCGGCCACATTGGTTCTTCAGGGCGCCTATCGCCCGTATGTAGATAGCACCCACGTTCTCGCTGGTAAGTTTCCCCACCTATGCAAGTCTCGAGTAGTATTTCATAACTTCATATAAGCACTGATTCGTGTGACTTGATATGTCATACTAGGAACATCAATAGTGGAATTAAGGTTCCTAGTACTTTCAAGACTGCTTTCGCTCATTTGGCCATGAAAGATGCCACGGTGAAACTAGAGGCAGCACGAAGCATTCGCTTCTTGTTGCCAGCGCTCTTCATCACGCCAGCGTTGTGACAGCGAGTACTTGCGGTCATCGAGTGAGATGTGTTTATATAGCTTCGAGGCGCTGCAGTAGCGAACGATGCAGACAGGGCTGACGAAGACGACGATCTCCGATAGTCGCGCGATCGGGCATCATCTTGTACACCAGTTCTAGGGATCAAATACATGAATAATAACTGCATTGCCAATGCCATTGTATGTTAGATGCTGCAAACGAATTATTGAATGCTACGCACTGTCAAGTAAAATATGTATTTTTTCAGAAAAGAATACATTCGTATGTCCTAAAAATTCTGGCAGAAATAACTGATATCAATGCGGCTGCGTTTTTTTGTCTATTTAATAAGGAAAGAAAACATCACACGGACATTAGAACTATATGAGTTCGAAACCAGCAAAGCAGTGTATACAGCTGATATGAAGAACGTAAAGGCCATCTAATGAATAAGTTGAGGACAAATATTTTGAGGAATCTTCGTCATTCAAGAACCTTATTTACATTTTTGCACATATGCAACGGCCAGGAAAAAACCTCAATGACGCTGTCCCTCGTTGCAATAGATTGCGCAGGAGCAGCTGTTACCGGTCGTGTATTGTAATTACACCGAGATGATACTCGCAACAGTGAGTACAAATAAAAAGTAGGAGAGAGAGAAGTCATAAGGGAAAGGTAGGGAGGTTAACCATGCTGAGCCCAGTAGGCTACCCTGCACGGGGGAAGGGCGAGAAGGGATTGAAAGATAAGGAAGAGAGAATTTCACAGTTCACACGTTGCACATTTACAGTTAAGCGTTCATCGCTGAGTTTCGTCACAGGTGGTCATACAGGCTTGTGCACTTCAAAAAACACAGCAGCGCCTTTGTAGCCCTGCACATAGCAGACGCACGAGGCCACGCGCCCAAGATCTTTTCCTCCGTAAAAGGCCTGTCGTCTAAGTGCCCCAAAGCCGTCCGAAGGGCAATCCTCTCATCTTCGTATCTGTGGAAGTCACATAAATGTAGGAGTTCCGCAAAATATACATTATAAATGCGAAGATAGAATGTAATATACAAATGCGAAGATAGAACTCACTAAGGGCAAAAAAGAGTCGCTAGGAACAAAGTTCACTGCTTGTATACCGAACACCTCGCAAGAAGATATTTAAATGTTCGTCTAAGTCTCCAATAAATCTACGTATTTAAGCAAACGTCACTGTATATTATGCGTCAAACAAGACAAATAAACACGTTGCGGAGTCAGACATAGTAAACTTTGCGCACAGAAAGACAGATGATCTTGGCAAGAACAAAACCATGATCGCGCAGACATCGTGATATGTACTCGGGCCATGCAGCGGTCGCCACAGCACCATACAGGTAGAATAATAGATGAATAATGCAGAAATCAGTACGAAAATGTGTAATTTAACTACCTGCACAGCGGCAACAATTATTCTGCACCCAAAATTAATGGGGGGTTTTGCTTCGTTTCAAAAAAGATATAAAAGTAGGTAGCTAAAAAGGAAAGAAAAGGACAAACGAAAGCCACAGATTATGCGGCAAGTTGAACTACCCAATATCCCAGTGTGTTTTTGGCAAACGCATCGTGGGCCGGGCTTTCAATGAGCAAGGTCGGTCAAAATTGGTTATTGATGTCCTCGTAATTTTCGTATTCGCATGATCGATAATTTTGATCATGATGCTAACTGCTAGAATAAACGGCTAAAATTTCTGCAGTTTTAAAAGCTAACGAATTGCGAGCTTATGGACCTGAAGGAATAGAGCTTTCTACTTGCATTTATTTTTGCTGCTTCGCTATCTAAAGGACAAACTTCTCTCGGCGGGGAAGTTGAGCGAAGCGGTCAATGACTTCGGACACGTTGATGCCGACGTCTCTGTGGGTGTATAGAAGCACCAGTCTAACCATGCGTTCCACAGACATTGTAGAGCGCAAGTAGTTTTTTTAATAAACTCTCGTTAAAAAATATTCTCTCTGCGCTGGCAGTGGTCACTGGAAGGGTGACCAGAATCTGGAACAGTTTGTACACATTTACATAGAACCTGCAGTCGCAATGATAGATGGGCATCTATTCCAGTGCTAAAACCTAAAACACTCCCTCGATGTCGTTGGCATCCTTGCTTAGGTACTTTGCACAAACATTAGGCTGTTCGATTCCGGCGATGTTCGTCGTTTCGTCAGCAAATACGGAGAAGCAGCCTGCTTTTGCAACTAGGCTTTCTTTGATAATGTCGTCTCAAATTTCTATAATTTGGTTTTGTGCATCTGGGCTTAAATACGAGGCATTACTGGGGCAACTTTCCAAATGGTTCTTCAGATATGTATCTCCCCAATCAGCTCGCATGCGAAGAAGCGCTTTGAAAATACCTGTATTTTCCGGGGGGGGGGCGGCTATGCTTGAACCCATAGGGCCACTGTCCCTGTGGCCAACGAGAGCCAGAACTTGTAGCCCGCAAAAAGAATTTCCTCAATAATAGGCCATTTCCTTTCTCCTGTTTTCTCAAATTTTACTTTGCCTGCCCTGGTCCAGCTGATCGATCACATTGGGCACGCGTCCTGAAAATGTTTGGAGAAAATTATCAGCTGCTAGCTCAAAGTCACGGTAATATTTAGTATTTTTTGTGTGTGGAAGATTGCGAGCGCGTGCATTTATTTCTGGAACGGCTTGGACACGAGGGCTCGAGTGCACACATGTTGGTCCAAGTTTATAACAGCATTAACCCCATAAAGTTCCATACTTGAAAATATTTTAAAGCGCGCCTTTGGAAATGTCAGTGCACCTTTCGCGTCGAAAGTTTATGAGAACTTAACACCCATAAAATTTCGGAGTTGAAATCTTTGCTCTCCGTAGATTCCGCGGCCGCTTAGAGATGCCGCAACGCGCCCGCTCGCTATCGAAAAGCCATTGAAAGTTTGTGCTCGGATGGGGCTCCTTGCGTTACGTGACCCGAGGTGCCACGAAATCCACCACAGGTGCCACGAAATCCAGCCCGAGTTCGCAATGTTCGTGCCGAAATGTCTTTCGAGCGTGAAAAAGACATTGTAGACAGAATGCAGAATGATTGAACATAGCTCGCCTACACGAACATGTCGCAGCCTACGACACTAGGATACCTGAACAATTGAACATTCGGCACTCAAGAACGAATTATGGTCAATAAATTCTTCGACATACACTTCCGGCTTTACTCAATAACCTCGCCTTACGAGAAATAGACCTGTCCTTATGCAGCCTGCACAACTACTTTCAGTCAAACTAATCCTTGGTGTTTAATGAGTTTGTTCATATGCTATACTGTATGACTTTTCCTCCCTTTATTTGGTTTAGTTTATGCTTCACTGAATATACTGCTATGTTAAGTTTTTTTTCTATTTTTTTCTGTTTTCGTATAATAAGACTTTTTTATGTAATCTATAATGCTCATGTATAAATTCAATATTTCCTTGTTAATGCAGACTACTTGTTTTTCTAATTGTTGAAGTGTATTACTACCTGTCTCGTATACACATTTTTTTTAATTGACACCTTCCCATCTGCTTACTCACATGTGAGCGCCCGACGCCCTTTGTTGCCTTTGATGGGTTTTTGGGCTGGTCAAGTTGCCTGCGTGCAACTTTTTATCCAGAACCCCACATTCTTTTCATGGGAAGTAAATTATTAGATTACTATTATGATTATTATGATTATTATTATTATTATTATTATTATTATTATTATTATTATTATTATTATTATTATTATTATTATTATTCCCGGCGTCGGTGGTAGTTTTGGTCGGCGGTGCATGCCGGCACGAAAAAATTTCGGGGGGGGGGGGGGGCTGAAGCCCCATCAGCCCCCCCCCCCCCCTGGCTACGCGCCTGGTATATACGTTCTAAATATATTGTCAAGCGTCTTTTATCCCCGTAGCTTTTTGGTGGAGGTGCACGGTAATGAATTTCTTCAGAGGAGTACGGATGTTCCAGTTCGTGACCGATATGTGAGCGCTGGTGTCAATGAGTGCGATGACAGGTGTATTGTCCACGTCTACGTTGATACTTGGCTAATGGAATTCAATCTTAACAAGTGATGCGTGTCTCTCGTGCCTCTCATCAACAATTCTCCCTTAGCCGCGGTTTCATCCTTTAAAAATTGAGGCGTTCATATAACATCTAATCTAAGTTGGTCTTTGCATTTTGAGAAGTTAATTACCAGCGCTAATCACAACAAGTCGTTCGGTAGTGGCACTAGCTCCTATGTATTAGACGCTTCGAGGCTGTCTAGTTCACTCTGCATAGCTGCTTTCTGTTCCGCCTTGTCTGGGGCGGATAAGGCTTCGTGTAGAGTTTCTGGATCTCTTTGGCTGTTTTGCTTGGCTATGCAGCAGATGTGACATTCACTTTGTTGTGGTTTCTTGTTTGCTAGTCTTTCCGATCGTCATAGTGCCTGTGTACCACAATCTGTCATGATGAAAAGTCGCTGCGTAGCTCCATTGCCCTAAGTAGTTGCCTCGTCTTCATCAGCTGATGCGTCAACTTCTTCACCATAGTTGTAATCAGTATCATTGCAATTTGAACTACTAACATCATGTGTCTCGTTGAAGCTATCTTCAACTTGTGACGTGATTGTGCAATAGGTGTCGCTACGTGCTTCAGTCTTGCTACTTGCAACTTGGGTACGCTTGCATGGGAACCTCTCTTGTTCAAAGGTAACGTGCCGACTTACAAAGAAGTGATCTTCCTTCTGGTTTCACTTCACTCCTTCTGGGTAGCCGACCAGTATGTACTCCTCTATTTTCGGATCCAACTTATTCCCCATGCACTCTCTGTTTCGCGCACGCCATGCTCTGCACCCACACACTTTTAGGTGGTCCAGTTTCACTTGTCCCCCTGCCCACAGAGCTTCTGGTGACTCTCCTCCAACCGCCTTCGATGGGCACTTGTTTTTTATGTGACTTGCAGTGACAACGGCGTCCGCTCAGCGCTTTTTGGTGACACCTGATTCGATGAGTAGGCACCTCGTCATTTCAAGCAATGTTTGATTCACTCTCTATGCGACTCCATTCTGCTCAGGCGTGCCAGGAATGGTCAGCTGGGGCCTTATGCCATGCTAGGCTAGGTACTCGTTGAACTCTTTGCTTGTGTACTCTGCTCCATTGTCACTACGCAAGGTCTTCGCCTTCGTGTTGTGCAGATTTTCCGTCATGCGTCTGTACTTGTCAAACTTCTGAAGCACTTCGCTTTTGGTCTTCATGGGGTACACCACAGTGTATTTTCAGTAGTCGTCTGTGAAGGTTACAAAGTGACTGGAGCCCTCTTTGGTCGTTAGTGCAATCTTTTCAACCACATCTAAATGCACCAGCTCCAGTGGAATCTTAGCCCGTGTTGTCTCACACTTTGGGAAACTGCTTCGCCTTAGCTTTCCCAGACAACATGTGTCACATTTGGCCTTCACAGTGGCTTCATTAGCTCCACCGGGGCGTCTAACAGCATCCTGGTAAAGGTGGCCCAGTCATCTGTGCCACAACGCCGTGCCTTTTGTCTTTGCCATCTTAGTCGACATTATTTCTTCTTTGACATAGTACAGTCTTCCTTCTCGAGTTGCAGAGTTGCAGTAAGGATCAGCTCACCGGTGTCCTTTGTAACCTGGGCTTTGACCCCGGCGAACGTCACATGCAAACCTCTCTCTTCCATTCCTCCGATTGATAGTAGGCTGCCGTTTAGGTCGGGTACATAAAGGACATCTTCGAGCGTGATGAATGACCCACCGCACTCTTCAGATAGTTGAATCTGAACTCTTCCTTTCCCCACGACACCCATAGATTCTTTGTTTGCAGTTTCTACTCCTGACTCACATGGCTCAAAGTCAGTGACCTTCGCCTTGTCTGGTCACAGTCTGGAGACAGAACTAATCATAATCCATGGCTATATGACCAATTTTCTAACAAGCAAAGCATCGTACCATTTTTTGCATACTTGAGGTGCATTGACGAAACTTCGCGTCCTTCTTGACAGGGAGTTGATGATTCACCTTCTCATTG
The DNA here is from genome assembly GCF_013339745.2 of Dermacentor silvarum. Classification (NCBI taxonomy): domain Eukaryota; kingdom Metazoa; phylum Arthropoda; class Arachnida; order Ixodida; family Ixodidae; genus Dermacentor; species Dermacentor silvarum. Next base: position 148,328,707 of record NC_051158.1, on the reverse strand, counting down.
GGTTGCTTGCTCTGTCCTTATTCGAGCTTTATTGATCAGGGCCCTTGTCTGACTCTCTTCGTCGCCTAACCGATCTTCGTCACGACGCAGCATTCTCCTTTCTTCGATCAGAACCTTGTCTTCACTGCTTTGGTCGTGACGGTTTGTTCGTCTTGCTCCAAATTCAGAATGAGCAGTTCGTATGTGTCAATAAGCTCCATTAGCATAACTAATGCAACCTCCCTGTCTGTCACCCATCTGTCGCCCGTCAGCTGGAGTACATGCAAGAGTCTAAACTTTGAGTGCTTTTCCTGCAGCGTATTCCAGGCTTCTTTTGCAGTTCTGAAAGTCCCGATGCCAACCAGATAGTTGCTCTCTTCCTTCCTTTCTCGACGATAAGGAATATAAAGGTCAGGGCCCTGTTGTAAGTCTGCTTTTCTCGCTCGTTCATTTCTCTATTCCAGAATCCAGGGTCAATCGCTTCTCGCATCCCTTCGGTAGGAGAGCTGCTCTTGCCCTTATCAACCATGTGTGATAGTTATCTGATGACAACTTCGGCAGTCTAAACTCGTCTCATGCCGACATGTTCGCTGATCCTCGAACGCAAGAGGGGCAATACACTTCTTTTTCGGAGCTGTTTCTCAATTTGCGTACGCGAAAGCGATTTGTCGGTCGTTTCTTCCCGAACAATTTCGTCACTGACATCCACTGAAAAGATATTGTCAGTCACTCATTCCTGACAGTTTTGCCGTACTCACGCCGGTCGTGTCTAAGCGTCTTCCGTACACATCCAACATGGACCCTGCAGCAAAGCCGGTGTCGCGTGATGGTCCGTCTTTCTTACGAAAAATTATGCACTTACTTTCTTCACGGGCACACACGCTTGTCAGTCACCTCTTTCCGACAGTTGCACGATACTCACGCCTGCCTAAACTTCTGAACACATCGGCACGACGTAGTGAAGGCGGTGGAGATTGACGTTTTCTGCTTCAACGTGGTCGAACTTTTTCATCACTCAACCAAGGCAATCCGTCTCATTTCTTCTAAAAAATGGTCGATGCGTCGTCCTGGGCCCATAACCTGTTTGTTTTGTTGAGTACGCAGGGGGACCAGCTCGGGCGCCTTTTTTTCATTTTTATGTGGGCCGTATTTATCATTTGCTCAAAATATTTGTAGTAGGTGACCGTGACTTGCGCTGGCAAAGCGCGGCCTTTCCGTCTGATGCCACCGTGATGATATCGGTGGCTCGATTGATGAAGAGAGACGAACATAATTAAACAATGACGGTGACGCGAATTCCGCCCTATTCCAATCGAGGCAGCATGCCGAAAAGAGTGCCGATGGATGTGAGGTGAAAAAAATGTCACAGTTTCGCCCTAAGGGCGAAGCAATGAATGCGATAGCAACACAGCAATGTCATACGAAGTAAGGTGAGCGGCTTTGGTAGCAATATGAATTGTACTAAACATGAGCTGATTAAGTAAGCAGGTGTGCTGCGGCGTAAGTAGACCGACATGAAGAGAGACCCGATGACCACGAGAAGGCGCGTGTGAAACGGTGGTGTTGATGAGAAGCGCTTCCCGTGGGCAGCGCGTGCAAAGGGACACACCTGTAGCGCTGCACTGCCGATCCGGGCAGCATTGCATGTGTAGCGTGCGTTGGAAAATGTGGCCCGACTATTACGAACTGAATTAACAAGCGTGATGTGAGCGCGCACAAGCAAACATGAATAGAGCACACTGAATGACTGCAGACAACGACTGTCAAAACGCTGGCAGCAAGCGCAGCCGCCGCCGCCGGCGAAGGTACATACGCGCGGTCTATCGTTTGAATGGAAGCTGAGGTCAGAGCCGTGTGGAGATAAGAGACGGTACGGGCGAGCGACGAGCCCGGTTGTTGGCAGAGTAGAAGTGCGCCCCCCCCCCCCTCCCCCCCGCTCCCTCCGGCGCTGCCTTCGCTTTCTTGTTTTTACGTGGGAGATTGAGCGGCAAGTTCCGCTTGAGCCCGGTTGCAAGATAGGCCTTTGGTGCCGGAGCGCAGCGTCGCCCCGCCTCCCTCCCTCCCTCCCTCCCTCCCTCCCTCCCATACCCCTACGGCCTTTCGCGCGACCATCGCGTTTGCTTTCCGCCGTGCGTTCGCTCTCCGTGATAGCGCACGTCCCCCGCATGCTTCCTCTCGGGCATACGGCGCGCGGCGACGATTTCATCTATACGGAACCTCACGGTGACGGCGACGGCGACGACGACTGCGACGGCGACGCCGACGGCAGAAATCCGGTTGAAGTGTCCATATAATTGCTATCGCAATAATATAATTAAGCTCAGTTCACAAGGCATACCTCAACGTCAGATATGCCGCCTCACAGGAAAGTCTATAAGTGCGGTCAACCGAACAATCCAAGCATACAGGGATGAAGATGACCGACTCAAAGATGCAGCACGATCGGGACGACACCGATGCACGTCGGAACACTCCGACCTTCTCATTGTTGCTGCAGCCGTTGCCGATCCTGTTCAGAGCACCCCACCAGATCAAGATAGCCCTCAACCTGCAAGCCAGTGAGTAAACCATTAGAAGGCACATGCGAGTGGCTGGTCTTCGTGGATTTGTCGTGGCACAAAAGCCAAATCTTACGGAGCGCCAAAAACGCCGGCGCCTTGAGTTTGCCAGGGCACGTGAGCTCTGGATGACTGAAGAATGGAAGGAAGTAATATTCTCAGATGAATCGTCATTTTCATCTAGATGGGATCAAGAGCGCCGCGTATGGAGACCATACAACTGCAGGTATTTTCCTTTTCTTTCTGATCTTTTAAGCAGAAATTCTTCGGACGCGCAAAAGGTATTTTATCTGAAAAGATCATTACCTATTCACTTCTTTTCGTGTAGATACGAGCCTGGGTATGTTTCCGAGATCTACAGCAGCGGCCGCTGTGCTGTCAACGTCTGGGGAGCAATTAGCCAAGAGGGCCTCGGTCCGCTAATCCGACTGTCCCCATCGTTCACAGCTGAAGCTTACTGTGAAATTCTGGACTACCACCTACTGCCATACGCTCTGGACGGGCCATTTAAAGATGGCTGCTACTTCTTCCAACAAGACCTGAGCCCGGTGCACACCGCCAGAGCTGTGGAAAAACTTCTTCAAGAACGTGGTGTTCAAGTTCTTGACTGGCCTCCGAAAGGTGCAGACTTCAATTTTATGGAGAACGTGTGGGGCACGATGAAGGAAAGTTTATCCAAGCAGAATCTGGGAGGTGCCAGTGCCGACGAGCTCTGGCTCGCCATAAAGCGCGAGTGGAAGCGCCTTGGTGAGAGGAGGGACTTCGTAGATGCGCTCTACGAGTCAATTCCACGCCGCCTGCGAGCTGCGCTTCGCGTGGACGGCGCATTCGCGAGATATTGATGGCGGAACATGCCAACCGCTTTAGACGAAACACAGTTTCGTTTCGATTCTTTTTGTTTTCCTTGGAAAAAATAAACCCAGTGTTCTTTCTGTTATTTAGATTTACTATGTTATCCTTACTATTTTTTTGCATTCAGCTCACACAGCCTACACTTGATTATCATTGTATATTCCCTCTGAGCAAAAGAAAATAAGTATGAAAATGAGTATGTACGCCAACAAACTCCGACATGCGATCACTACATGATACTCGCTAACAAGCGTCCAGATTCAGTGATTGATTGGCGCACAACATATGCGAATCACGTAACGTGGTACGGAAATAAATGACTGGATTCATGAAGAGTTCATTAGAGTGCCCTTTGCGTGAAGTAACTCCCTGTAAGTGAAATTGGCCTTGATGAAAGTGCCGCGTTATTTCATTTTGTAAACTCTTTTATTTCCACTATCGCAGATACACCCGTTAAGTGAGGGGTCATGTAATAGCGGAAATTGTCCTCGTATTACGAAGCTAGTAGTAAAACCGCCCGGGAGATAATTTAATAAGCACTAATACTCCGCAGGACAGGCTAACATGGTTGAAAAATAAGGCAGCGATGCCGTTGTAGCCAAGCCGCTTCACCAGCACGTAATCACGCAAAGCATTGCTATCTCCCAGGCGGGATGCAGATCATGGCGAGAATACGCTGCAAGGAATCCACAAGCCTTTATTTATAGATTACGGTGCATGCAGTGCTACAGACATTCATTCGCCCAGCCCCCATTGCACAATGCTAAAGGGCACCTAGCGCTACCTTTTTGGAGCAAGACAACGCCAATCTAGATGCACTAGGGAGCAAAACTTGCTCGCTAGGGAGACCATGCATGCGCAGATCTTGCCTGTATTTATCCGCCGGCGCGCTCCGCCGACGAGCAGCTGCGTGTCCGGCGTTCCGAATTATTCTGGGAGCACCTGTACAGTGGACCAGGCTACACATATGTTCCCGGACACCTCTTCGCATCCGCTATCCGGCTCAAGGTACCCGAGCGTACCTACGTATCGACCACCTGATCACTCAAGACAGAGCGCTACTAAGGCAAGTGTATGGCGCTCGTCGGATAACCGTCCGCTATGCTACCACTGTGGCGAAGCGGGTCACGTGTACCGCGACTGCCAGTACCGCCAGCTGGGTCTCCGCGGCTTCCATCCCGGCGCGGTGCCCACGTTTCTTTATTTTCCGACAGTACGAAGATTATTTCTGCCAACATCGCCGTAGTTATTGATAATCGTGGTATCAATGCCCTCGTCGACACCGGTGCCGATTATTCAGTTATGAACGGCGCACTGTCATCTAAATTGAGGAAAGTCACCACGCCATGGCAAGGGCCCCAGTTACGCACTGCAGGTGGCCATCTGGTGATGCGAACTGGAATGTGCACGGCACGTATTCGAATCCGTGCGTCGACGTTCACGGGGTCTTTCCTCGTATAACCTGTGTGCTCCCACCCAATAATCCTTGGAATGGACTTTCTTTGTGAATACGGCGCAATCATTGACTTACGTGAGTTGCTGGTGTCGTTCGAGGACCCTTTTCCTTCTGAAGCTTACAACAACACCCAAGTAGCAAAGACCGCGCTACGTGTGTCCGATGAATCCGTGACTCTGCCCTCTCGCAGCAGCCTTTTTGTCGGTGTGGAATGTGAGCAGGACGTTCCCCGCACTGTAGTTGCGGAGGCAAATTTGTCTTTCCTCCTTGCACAACAAATATGCGTTGCCAGAGGGGTTATTCAGCCTCGAAACAGACAGGCTCACCTGCTGGTCACGAAATTCAGTGAGCAATACCGTCATCTTGCAAGACACACCGCGATTGCATACTTTGCGGGAATTGCCTACATCAACGGCCCGCCAGAATTAGCTGCGCTTTCACCGTGTGACCATTCTGCCAAGGCGTTTGCGAGCACTCTCGATGTGAACCCGAGCCTACCATCAGAACAACGAGAAAGCCTTCTGGGCGTACTCGATTCTTTTCGAGATTGTTTCGCTACAACGACGAAGGTTAACCAGACGCCGCTTGCCCAGCATTGTATAATTACCGAACCTAACGAAAGGCCCATTCGACAACATGCCTATAGCGGATCGCAAAAGGAACAAGACGCTATACGTCATCAAGTTCAGCAGATGCTTAAAGATGACGTCATCCAGCCATCGACCAGTCCCTGGGCTTCGCCAGTTGTGTTAGTAAAGAAGAAAGATGGTAAATTGCGCTTTTATGTGGATTATCGAAACCTAAATAAGATCACGAAGAAAGACGTTTATCCCCTGCCCCGAATAGATGACTCCTTGGATCGCATACGCAACGCTCGCTACTTTTCTTCGGTGGATTTACGCAGTGGCTACTGCCAAATCTCCGTTGACGCGCGTGATCGTGAAAGACCGCTTTTATTACTCCTGACGGCCTCTATGATTTCAAGGTGCTTCCTTTTTGGTTATGCTCAGCGCCAGCTACATTTCAAAGAATGATGGACACGGTTCTCTCTGGGCTGAAATGGCATTCGCGTCTCGTTTACCTCGACGACGCAGTGGTCTTTTAGGACACGTTTGCACAGCACGCCCAGCGCCTTCAGATAGTTCTTCAGGCCATTCGTACACCTGGACTTTCTCTAAAACCCGAAAAACATCATTTTGGGTACGAAGAACAGAAGTTTTTAGGTCACGTTGTGAGCCATGCCGGCATCCGCCCAGACCCAGAGAAAACGAGCGCCGTCGCCGCATTTCCGGTGCCAACAAATAAGCGCGATCTACGCCGATTTCTGGGGCTCTATGCGTATTACCGACGCTTTGTCAAAAATTTATCTAAAATCGCTGAACCCCTCAACCAACTTACGAAGGAAGGCATCCCGTTTGTTTGGGGCCAGGATCAGTGCCTCGCATTCGATACCCTCCGAAACCTTCTCCAGGCTTCACCTGTACTCGGTCACTTTGACGAGAACGCTGACACGGAGTTGCACACAGATGCCAGCAACGTCAGCCGTGGAGCTGTCTTGGTTCAGTGGCAAAATGACGTAGAGCGTGTGATTGCCTATGCAAGCCGAACGTTATCTGCTGCCGAGAAAAACTACTCTGCCACAGAAAAAGAATGCTTAGCCGTTGTCTGGGCTAAACAAAGTTTCGGCCATACTTGTACGGTCACCCGTTCAGAGTAGTCAGTGACCACCATTCGCTTTGCTGGCTCGCGAATCTCAAAGATCCCTCCGGTCGCCTTACGCGATGGAGCCTTCGACTGGAAGAAATTAACGTCACCATCGTTCACAAGTCAGGACACAAACACACCGACACTGACTGTCTCTCACGTGCATCAGTCGGAAGTGCCCCCGCTGACCTTGAAGAGGACGACAGTTTTCTTTCTGCTGTATCAGTAACAGACATGGCTCAGCAACAGCGCGAGGACTTGGAGCTCAGCCCTCTCATTGACTACCTGGAAGGGCGCACGTCAAGTCTTCCTCGAAGTTTCATACGCGCGCTAGCCTCCTTTTGTTTCCAGGATGGCGTCCTTTATAACAAGAACTTTGACCATACGCAAGCTACATACCTGATAGTTGCGCCGACCTCGCTTCATGAGGATATTTTGCGTGCCGGTCACGACAAACCATCGTCCGGACACCTGGGGTACACACGCACGTTGGAACGAATTCGCCGCTCTTACTACTGGCCACGTCTCGCAAAGACTGTGAAGCAGTACGTTCCCACATGTCGCGACTGCCAACGACGTAAGACTCCACCTGTGTGGCCAGCAGGACTGCTACGACCAATAGCAATACCGCAGAGGCCATTTCATTAGATTGGTATGGACTTGCGGGGATCCTTCCCCACGTCTTCGTCCGGCAATCGGTGGATTGTGGTCGCTACCGATTACCTAACACGGTATTGTGAAACAAAGGCACTCTCAAAGACATTGCCCATTTTTTCGTGCACAGCATTGTCCTCCGTCACGGAGCGCCAGCGGTCGTCATTACCGATCGTGGGACAGCCTTCACTGCCTAGATGTTACGGGAAGTCTTGAGGCTAAGTGGCACTGCACATCGCAAAACGACGGCTTATCACCACCAAACAAATGTACTGACCGAATGCCTGAGCAAGACAATCGCGGACACGCTGTCAATGTATGTGGCCATTGACCACAAGAACTGTGACGATATCCTTCCTTACGTCACTTTTGCGTACAATACCGCAATTCAAGAAAGTGCAGGCTTCACGCCTTTTCGCTTAGTGCATGATCGAGAGGTCACCACGATGCTCGATGCCATGCTCCTTCCCGACAACTTGGGAATGTTTCACACGGATGCGGCCATGTTCGCCCAGCGCGCCGAGGAGGCCCGTAAACTCGCGCGATGCCGTATTCAGTATCGCCAAACCACAGACGCACGGCGCTACATCCTTCGCCACCGAGAGGTTGCCTACAATCCTGGCGATGAAGTGTGGATGTGGAACCCCATCCGACAGCAGGCCCGGTCAGAAAAGTTGCTGCGTCGCTACTTTGGTCCCTACAAGATTGTACGGCAACTCAGTGACGTTACCTACGAGGTTCTCCCAGAAGGTACCCCAAGAAACTCCTGTCGGCTTCCTCAAACAGAAGTGGTTCATGTTTCAAGACTAACACCATAATTTTCGCGCCGTAACTCAACCGTCGAGTGACTATAGTACATTGTCGATTTACCTTTTTGTTTTAGGGGCGAAGCTCCTTAGGGTGTGGGTCTGTCCATCTTCTGTAGTATGTAGTAGTAGTAGTCGTCGTAGTAGGTAGCCACGTCTAGATTTATGAGAAAAAAAATTCCGAAAGTTGTGTCCGTAGCGCGGAATCGAACCAGGGACCCCTTGCTTCCGAACGCGCGGCGCTAACCACTACGCCACGAAGCGCACATGGACACACGCACCACGATGACAATAAATACCCAACATTAACGAAAGACTGCGCGTTTCTAACGCGTTGGTGCTAGCGCGTTACGGCCCGTGTAAGAAACTGGTGTAAGACGCTGTGGCCTCTCCGCCTTATCCCCGTATTCATAAACGTTCCTCGACTTGAACTTGACTTGCCTCCGCCTTGGGAAGCGCGTTCGAAACGCGTTGAAGGCAGTGGCAACTCAAGTTCAAGTCGAGGAGCGTTTATGAATACGGGGGTTATACTCCTCAGCAGTCATGTGATGGCGTCGGCAAACGCGGTGCACGTTCCGGCATGTGTAAACGGCTGCGTAAGAGGCTGTGGCCTCTCCCCCTTACTAGAGAGTACTGCACGTTTCTAACGCGTTTGTGCTAGCGTCCCCTTAAGCGGGAGATGGTGCAATTATAATGAAGGGCGCTGTTATAAAATAGGAATGACGTCACATATGGCGCGTGTCAATGCTGGAAGTCAATCGTTCGATTTAGTGCGGCGAGACTGGGCGAATTACACGGAATATTCACGGTTTACCAATGATTCCCTCCGGAGCTTCGCGCACTCATCATCATTCACCCCGTGGATATGCTGTGACTTTTTTGTTTTTTGTTCGTTTTCGTTGTGTTCTGTCTTTTTTAACTTTTGTTCCTTCTTTCACAGCAGCAGATTGTTATTTCGCGTTACGACACATTTCTTTCGTTTATGTTGTAACCCTCATTTTTAAATATTTTTTTACCCTCGTTTATGGCATCGACACGATGCTTCGTTGGGAGAGGGGGTAATGGCACATACCGTCACATATGAGCCATCTGATGTGGCACATACACGCTTGGGGTGTGGAAGAAGAAGAGAACGTTCTTCTTTTTGGCTGGTTCCGGTAAAGGCATGGCATGTTTAGAAGATACACCCTTGTGGCATCAAAATCAGATCTAGCATCATCCACCGAACTGCACCACTTACAATTCCCTTTGGAGCAGGAACTTTTGCAAATCCAGACAAACAGAAGTGGCATTAACAAGACTCCGATGTCGAGTCCCCCGCCTAAATTTCTACATGCACCGATCTGGTCTGGCGATTTCCCATTTGTTCCATTTCTGTAACGCATTCGAAACGATCGACCATTACTTACTGGACTGCCGGCGTTCCTCCTCCCCAAGAAAAAGAACATTGCAAATTGCAATGCGACAGCTCAGCCTGCCACTGAACACTCCGGAACTGCTGTCTTTCGGAGCTTCTGTGCTTGGACACTCACACAGGAATGTATGCATCGCCATAGAGAAATTCATTGTTGATTGAAACCGGTTCCCTTGTTAATCATATTGTTCCATTTATCATTACCTTATTGCCTCTTGTACTAGTATGCCTACTTTTTATATATTTATTGTCCACTGAATCGTATTAGAATTTATTCGCTTTAGTATATTTACCAAAATTAGACATTTGCTAAATTTATTCACTTAGCACGTATATAAAATCTGCCCGACTATTGGCCGATCCCCGTGAGTGGGTATGGGCCAAAGATGATAAGGTCATCATCATCATCATCATAAAGGCATGGACTTCTGGCTGGCTCTGTTGTTTCGCCCGCGACAATATGGTGATTACAGTAAAGTTCGCCACAACAGTTTCTGCAGAGCACCGTTGCTGGTAACGGCTGTACCGATGTATTCCTCCGGTGGTAACGAAAGTGACGTTCGCCCTTGAACTCAATACTTTTATTTATGTATAATATGTTAAGGACCACACAAAGAGTGATGGAACGAAAAATCTTAGGACTAACGTTAAGAGACAGGAAGAGAGCGGTGTGGATCAGAGAACAAACGGGGAGAACCGATATTCTAGTTGACATTAGGCGCAAGAAATGGAGCTGGGCAGGCCATGTAATCCTTAGGATGGATAACCGGTGGACCATTAGGGTTACAGAATGGATACCAAGAGAAGGTAAGCGCAGTCGAGGTCAGCAGAAAACCAGATGGGATGATGAAGTTAGGAAATTTGCAGGCGCAAGTTGGAATACGCTAGCGCAAGACAGGGGTAATTGGAGATCGCAGGGAGAGGACTTCGTCCTGCAGTGTACATACATATACGCTGATGATGATGATGATCATGAATATGAATACAGGCCACTCATAAATGATGTACAGCGCATAAATGATGCTTACAAAGTGGAACTGGAGAACATTTTAAATGTCATCGGTAAACTACATCTCAATTTGCATGACACTGTCAAAACAAAACACAAATAAAAACTGTCAGCCCTTCCACTGGGGTAGAGAAGGAAGACCAGCGAAGCTGTACTATGAGTGGAATTACGTATTTCCAATTATGACTACTAAGATGTGGTGGTGCAATCGGTTCTTTGAACTAATACAGATTGAGAAATGGATATGATGCGGTAGCTTTCATTTATTTAGTGACCACATGGACCATGACCTTATGGTCGCTACGGTACACCGCCATAGGGTGTACGGCAAAGCTTGGCACGTTCTTCATAAACACGTCAGCAACGCCGCACGCGTTTGGTGCGAACGTGGGGAAAACGCCACCGCCGTCTACAACAGTTCTGCGCTTTGCTGGTGCTGCTCCCCTGCCTCCCTCCCATCCCCCCACGGCATTTTGCGCGACGGAAGAAGTCGCGGTTGCTCTCCGCCGTGCGTTCGCTCCTCGTGAAAGAGCGCGTCCCTCACGCGCTTTCACTCGCACATAGAGCATACGGGCAATGAGAGTTTTTTTTTTTTTCTACACGCGGACACGACCATCCGAGACTGAGTATTAACAGCTTCGCTGGAAAAAGTAAACACACATGAACTAGGTCAGGCAGTGCTGCTCAGTGTGTAGGAGCTCTCCAAATAAATTTTACTTCGTTTCCTTAAGTAACGACGTACGATGACAAGTGTTTCCATTAGACGATAGGGCGTGGTATGAATTAACTTGAAAAACGATGAGAGTGACATATCAGTCGTATAACTTTGCACTGGTGATCGCGGCGAGGAAAAATGACAGCAAGGCAGTGAACGATATCGTCAGAAAGGATTGGATGATGATAAAGTTTAAGAATCAGCACTAACACCAGCATGGTCTACTAACAGGCAGTGCTGCTATGAGGTAGATGTGGAGCCATTGTTCGTGTCACGAAAAGCGGCTTCAATGTTACCGCTCTCGCGCTGCATTTCTTCATGGTGTAAAACACTTAATGTTGTGGTGTCAACTTCATTTTATCTCCCTCATCTCTTCTGACAAGATGTCAACACCACAAAAGGCTTCGTCGTGTTCCTAGCTGAACACATGCTAATTCAATGCTAGAGCAGCAGCAACTGAAACAACGAGTGCCGCTTGATAACTGAGCATTTCTTCCGCCAAGAACGGTGCTGTCGAAAACCCGGTACTCAAGGTGATTTACCAGATACGGCTTGTCTTATCAAAACGTTTTCGAAACGTATTCACCCCTCGTTTTTAAGCTCTCCTGCTTGCGACGTTTTTAGTGCGTAGGTCTAGGCCAATAATCTGTTTGAGGCGATTAATCCATTATTACGTTAATACGACGTTTTGATGACTTTATGTGGTACCTAGGATCTGATAATTCGAGATATCAAAGTTCCAGTTAACGAGGGTTTGCGGTATATATACAAAAAAGGGGGGGCTGCCAGATCGGGTAGCGCACCTGATATCAAGGTTATAAACAGGGATAAAGTGCCTAAGAATTGCTGGTCAACGTTTGGATAGGAGGACTTATCTTCATCAAAGCCGACCTCGTCATCCTCGGCAGGTTAGTTTTAATGGGTTAGTAGAGTGTCGTCACGTTGATGTCGGCTGGCTGTAAAGAGAGAGACTGAAAAGAAAATAATCGCTGACGTTTGACTCTTTAGGCATGCTTTCTAAGACGAGGGGACAGAAGCGACTGTGCGGGAAAGCAGCAGAATAAAAAAAAGGTAAACACAACATCGGAGGGTGTTGGGGGGTGAGAGGTTAGAGAGCTTTCAGGGGTTTCGTAGGTGGGGTGCGTTTGTGGTCCTTGAAGAGCCGGTCAGCCGGTCAGTGTGCAAGTAACAACGATACGAGTGGAGAGATTGACTTTAGTAGCGTAGCAGCAATGCGTCGGGTATTTCTAAGGTGCTCAAATGGCAACACTGATGCTGCCGGTGAGGGGGGAGGGGGCGCTGGTAGCTGGAAGGCATCAGCTAAGTCTTTCAAGGGGCGTTAGCCTCAGTAGCTGGGCGTAGGCGTCGTCACGGCGGTATTCAGAAGTAGCGGGACCCTGTGTGGTCGTGGTGCCGAAAAAGGTATCCTGGCGTCTGCAACTGTGGAATGTGTAGGTGTGGATCTTTAAAATAATGGAAAATAAAAGAAAACAGCAGGAAGGAAACAAACGCAATAACTGATAGGAGGGTGACAGCAGAAAAAAATAATAACAATGAGTGAGCAGGTGTTCATGGGAAAAGCGCTCGTATGGTTGATATACGCGTAAAAGCGTGGAAGAGAATAATAAATTGATTGGTAGAGGATAGGCAGGGAAGAACTCGAAATAGAGGAACAGTTAAGGTTGAGAATTGAGGTTAGGCTGGAGGTCTAACGTGTTTAGTGCCTTTTACAGTGGGTTAGCCGAGTACCTAAGGCGCTAGTATACTCAGCTCGAAATTGTGGGCCAATACCCGGCTCAGGAGATTGCACTTTGAATTGAGGCAAACTGCGAAGACGCCCGTGCGCATTGCGGCGCACGTTAAAGATCACCAGAAGGGCAAAATTCTCCGTACACCTCCACTACGGCGCCTGAGCGACGTAAATCGACTATTGGCTTCAAATTTCCAGAAGGCCTGTAAACGCTTGTCTGCTGCCTTGTTTCTAGACGTTAAAGGAGCTTACGACAACGTCACCCATGAAGCCATCCTTAAAGCACTAGAAGTAATAGGACTTGGTGGCAAGATATACGTCTGGGTTCGCAGCTACCTACAGATGCGATCATTCTACGTGCTCACCGTGGATGGCCCTACACCCCAGTATTACAGTAGTCGAGGAGTCCCTCAAGGCGGAGTACTAAGCCCGATGCTCTTTAATCTGACTCTTATTGGACCAATCAAGAAACTGCAAGCACCGTTCCACGCTGCATCTGAACGCCGGGGGTGACACGGCTTCAGCTTCGCGCTCGGCTTCAGAAGGCGACCTTATCGACATCATGCTACCTTCGTAAACAAGGACTGGAGGTGACGGGGGAAAAGTGCGCAGTGGTGGTATTTACGCGGAAGCCAATGTCTGCATACGGCGTATCAATCAACCGACAAGTAATATCTTTCAGCAGGAGTCACAGGTTCTTGGGAGTTGTGATTGACAGAGATGTGTCCTGGACTGCTCACGTCAACCACGTGAAAAAGCGCCTGATGACCATTTGTCATCTGGTAAAGTTCCTTGCAGGAAAGAACTGGTGGGTATACACAGAATGCATGTTACAGCTATACAGGGTGTTGTTTGTTGGCTTCCTCCGGTACAGCCTACCTGTTATATCCAACACCTGCAAAACTAATTTGCGTACAGTTCAGAGCATTCAGGCGCAAGCTCTTAGGATATCCCTTGGAGTACCACGCAGTGCAACAACGGCTGAAACTATCGCCATGTCTCAAGAATATTCAGTCACAACAGACATCGCCATCGAGGCAATGTGTGCACATGTCAGGCACATAGCCCGGACTCCTTGCCACCGCACTCACCGCCTCGCCACCTCACTCACCTCGCCGCACTCACCGCGGAAAGACCCCGCACGTCATATAGCACAATTGTCAGTGCATATCGTGCCTCGATTACATCGGGGTACACACCTTCGGCCAGGCCGGTGTCTCCTAATTGTTGTTTTTGCCGTCCTGAAGTCGAACTTAGAATCCCGAGACTTCAGAAAAAGTCAGATCTATCACCGTCTGCACAAAAACAATTTAGCTTACTCCTGTTGTACGAGAGATACAGCAGTCACGTGCACGTCTATACGGACGGATCGGCTACATCGACCAGTTCTGGCGTTGCTGTGTTTATACGGACGAGAGGAGTAACAATGCGATTTAAGACGTGATATGTCACGACGTCCACGGCTGCAGAGCTCACGGCTCTGCGCAATGCACTTCAATTTATAGACGCAGAGAGTCCTGGCACATCAGTCGTGTTTTCCGACTCGAGACCGGCTTTACAATGAATGCAGGTAGTTCTCCTAGGTGGAGCTCACGAACAACTAACGTGCGAAATTGTCAAACTTCACCACAACGTCAAACAGAAAGGCCACAAAATTATTTTCCAGTGGCTGCCTGGCCATTGCGGGATCAGTGGAAACAATCTCGCAGACAAAGCTGCCCGAGAGTCACATCAAGAACAACACAGCGTTTCCATTCCTCTTTCCAGGACAGACCCTGGAAGGCACCTTCGTCACCTGGCACGCAAGCTCTCTTTAACAGAGTGGAACACCCCAAATATAAGGTGCACCAGGCTACACGAACTGAACCCTTCGCTCCAACTCCGACCTCCACCCGGGATTCACCGAAGTGAGGCATCGCTTCTATACCGGCTGTGTTTGGGAGTGGCTTTCACGAAGGCGTACTGTGCTTTCATTGGACTGACCGAAAGTGCTACGTGCGACGTCTGCGGCAGCGAAGAGAATATAGAACATTTAATGTGTCACTGCGATCGATTTCAGTCGGAAATGCATATATTATCGAACGCATTGCGACGACTTGACGATCGACCGTTGTCCGTGCAGGTGCTCCTTGAAGACCGTCCCCCTCGCTCGTCGGCCCACAAAGCTGTGAAGGCATTGTTGTCTTTATTGAGGGTGACTGGTGGTCTATGTGAACGCGTTTAAATTGCTCTAGCCCTCCGCGTGCGTGCGCGAGCTCACCGTGTCCTCCCCCCCTCTTCTCTCTATCTCATCTTTCTATTCCCTCCTTCCCGCCCCCCAGAGTAGGGTAGCCAACCATACGCATTTCTAGGTAACATCCCTGCCTTCTCTTTCTCTCCTGCTCCTCCTACAGCGAAGCTGTATACCTCTATCAAAAATATTCATGTCAGCGTAAACAAAAAAAACGCCAGGCTAAAAATTTAATATAAAGAGCATATCTCCTTGGAAATCAGTCATACAGCATACAGCTGAGCACTCGTTTTCAAAAGAAAAACTACAAAACAAGCCTAACAACTACATAAAGGATGATAAGGCGCATGTGAATAATGGGAACACCCTCCGACGCATTCCGGTGACCATTTGGCTTGCAGCTGCTTCGAAAGGGGTTGACGTCATTCAAAACCCTCGTGAAACCAGTTTCTCTGGTTTCGCTCTTTGTAGAGCCACCTGTGTGAATTCAAGTGACGTCACAATGGGTAATCGTTGTGGGTGTCGTTTACAGCGTTCCTTCTCATGCGTGTGTTTCCCGGTAAAGATTGCCGTTGCGTAAGCTACTACGAGTGGAAAAGTACCTTACAGAGTCCCCACGGTCTAGCAACTCATTCAGTTCATTCCAGGCTACCATGGGTAGACCCAGGAAAGTAACGACGCCAGAAGAACAGCGTGAATATAATGTTCTTGTATAGTAATAAATGAGGTGGTTAAGTCGGAATCAGAATTGGTTTTATTGAAAATGAAGAAAAAGATTGCAGGCTCTTAATATAAAGAAGGAGGTCCTGATGTCGGAGACTGCAATGGCACCTCCTTTACAATTTAAACATAATAAAGTACAGATTACAGCAGTTGTTACACATTGTGAGCAAGGAATAATCGCAGGTTTTAGCATAAATAGGTTAATGAAATGAATAAACGTTCATAAATAGGAGGCATATATAAAACACTTATATAATTTTGTCAAACACTAAAAGTTGAGAATATAAATGACAGGACGTACATAATATAATTGTCGAACTCAGATACATGTGTATGACAATGTCATCAAACATGATTCTAATAGCATTTCTATGAAAATTAAATTTCAGACAAGTGTGAATTCAAGTGACGTCCCAATGGGCAATCTGTGTGGGTGTCGTTTAAAGCTTCGCTGTAGAACCGCCTTGACAGCGTGGATTAAAGCCACAGTTTTTTTGTATAGGTATAACAAGTTCAGGTTCAAGTTACAGTTTTTAGCGATTCTAAGTTGCCACGTGCCAAGTTGATCTCCGTCGGGTGCAGGCATTTAAACTTGTGTATGAGGTATGATTCTCTATATTTCCTCTCACGAGGTGCACGGAAATTTGTTTGTAGTATATAGAGCATTGCTTCATCGAATATATGGTTATGCTCATTGAAGTGGCTGGCTACTACTTTAGGTAAATTGTGTTTTGTATCTGTGCGATGGCCGTTGAGTCTTGTGTGAATTTCTTTTTCAGTCTCACCTATATATTGCTTGTTACAAGCGGCACATTCTAGACAGTAGACTACGTTGCTTGACGTACAGGTGAAACCCTAAATTACCTTGTGAAGGTAATCCGACGCTGTACATTTTACTGTAGTAGTAGATTGAATATGTTTGCATGTAGAACACGTGAAGTGGCCACACGGGCCGGATGTTGGGGTGTCGTTGGCGTGTACAAGTCCTTAGTTTGCATGTACAAGAATGTCCTTGAAGGTACTGTAGCGTCTGTAGGTCACTCTGGGCTGGTAGGGACAGATCTTATTAAGTTTATGGTTGCTGGTAAAAATTGGGTAGTAGTTACTGAGGATGTTGTTCAGGCTTGGGAGTACGTTTGCTGGTAGGCTGGTTTTCCAGTATTTAACATGGCTACTTTGAAAGTGAAGGTACCGATGAACGTCAGTAGGTTTCTGATAAAGTGTATTTGTTAGGTTGTTGTGGCACATGGATACTGTGACGTCCAGAAAACAGATAGATAAGTGTCAGTATGATTGCGAGAACAAAATGGGTGGATGAACCTTATTAAAGTGAGCAATAAAAGCCAGAATATCCGCCTCCTCGGGTGCAAGATGAGAAAGATGTCATAAACAAAACGTTGTAGTAGTATAGCTTCAGGTAACGTGTTAATCGAAATTCATTTTTCAATTGTCCCATAAATATATTAGCGTAATTAAGACCTATCTTGGTTCCCATTGATGTGCCACTCATGTGTACAAAGGGTGCGCCATCCAATCCAAAATTATTAAGATGCAACATACGTTTTCGCAAGGTGGCTAAAGTAGAGCTATCATAACAAAAAAGTCTGGCACGGCTGTGGCCGACACGTACGACGCCGACAGGAAGACTCAACAGCGTAGGTTTAGCCAGGCGCATCAGGAACAGCATCGAGCCTGAGCCCCACTTCAGTAGCGCTGGCGATCCGGCTGCGGATCTGTGCACGGCGCACTTCTTCTTCCTGACATCTTCCCCCCTCTCTGAAAACAGAGCCGCACAGGAGGCCTAAGGCGTCGTGAGTACGAAAGGCTCGTGATACGGCTTGAGCCGATCGACGTGGACACTTTCGCGGCCTATTCGACGCAGGTCCGAAGGGGGCGCCACAGGTTCGATGACGTAATTCACCGGAGAAGTTTGCTGCAGAACCCGGTAGGGTCCATGGTATCGGGATACAAACTTGGAGGAGACACCTGGTGTCGAAGTTGGAGGCACCCACAACCAAACGAGAGCGTCTGGCGAAAACTGCGTGTGGCGGCGCCCGTCGTCATGACGAAAATTCTGTAGCGCTTGTTCTTGCGTTGTAAGGGAGCGAGCTAGTTGCCGACATTCTTCTGCATACCGGGCGACTTCGGAAACCGGTGTACCCTCTGATAAGTCGGGATGGTAAGGAAGAATAGTGTAAATGGGGAATGAGGGTTCTCGACCATATAGAAGAAAAAAGGGAGAAATGCCCGTCGTTGCCTGGGGTGCCGTATTGTAGGCGTATGTGACATAGGGAAGGGTGAGGTCCCAGTTGGAGTGGTTGGAGGCGACATACATCGAAAGCATGTCGCCAAGAGTTCGGTTAAATCGTTTTGACAATCCATTTGTTTGCAGGTGATATGCGGTAGCACAGTGATGAATATAGCGGCATTCAGTGAGAAGTTCTTGAATGAAATCGGCGAGAAAGACGCGGCCTCGGTCGCTCAGGACTTCGCGGGGAGCGCCGTGACGTAGAACGAAGCGTTGAAGCAGGAAGGAGGCAACGTCACGAGCCGTCACGGCTGGTAGAACGGCCGTTTCTGCATACCTAGTGAGGCGGTCTATAGCTACAATGACCCAGCGATTGCCAGCAGCTGTATATGGCAGAGGCCCGTATAGGTCTATTCCAATCTGGTCAAAGGTCGCGAAGGGCACGGCAAAGGTTGCATTGGTCCAGAAGAGCGGCAAGGATCAGGCTTACGGCGTTGATATTCTGTGCAAGAGCGAATGTACTTTTGCACAAATGTGTAAATACCACGCCAATAAAACCTATGACGTAGTCTCGTGTAAGTCTTGAAGAGACCAGCGTGTGCACACTGAGGGTCGGCGTGGAAGTGGCGCATACATCAGTGCGGAGCTGCCGGGGTATTACAAGCAGCCATTAGCGACCGTCGGAGCTGTAGCTACGGCGATAGACGATTTCGTCGCGGATGGCGAAGTTCGAACCTTGTAGGCGTAGCGCTCGGGATGGTGGGCGTTCAGGTGAAGCAGAGATGTAATCTATCAAATATAATATCCAGGAGTCCTTGCGAAGCGAATGGGGGAAGTGTGTCGTCTAGGAGGAAGACACTGACAATGTCGGCATGGACAGGCGAGCGCGAAAGGGCATCTGCATCGGCGTGCTTCTTGCCTGAGCGGTAGACAAACAGGATGTCGTACTCTTGGAGCCTCAGTGCCTACCGGGCTAGGCGGCTGCAGGGATCCTTGAGGGACGACAACCAGCAAAGTGCGTGGTGATCGGTGACGACATCGAAGGACCGGTCATACCGGTATGGACGAAATTTGTAATGGCCCGGCGATTGCTAGACATTCTTTTTCCGTGACTGAATAATTCGCTTCAGCTTTCGTGAGAGTGCAGCTCGCGTAAGCAACAACATATTCTTGGTAGCCGGCCTTTCGCTGGGCGAGCACAGCACCAAGACCAACGCCGCTAGCATCCACATGGACTTGCGTGGGAGCAGTTGGATCGAAATGGCCCAGTATCAGTGGTCTTGCAAGCAGGCGACGTTGCATCGCGAAGGCCTCGTCGCAAGCCGGGGACCACGTGGAAAGATTGGGGTTTCCCCGAAGTAGCTCTGGCAGCGGTACCATAATCGGAGCGAAATTTCGAATGAAGCGGCGGAAGTACGAGCAGAGGCCAATGAAACTACGCAAGTCTTTTAGAGAAGTCGGCCTTGGGGATTTTTTAACAGCACGCAGCTTTTCGGCATCGAGGAGAACGCCGTCCTTCGGCACATGTCCGAGAATTGTCAGCTTGCGTGCCCCAAAGTGACATTTTTTCAGGTTGAGTTGGAGGTTAGCGTCACTGAGACAGCGTAAGAACTGCTCCAAGCGATGAAGGTGAGTAGGAAAATGC
Source organism: Dermacentor silvarum (assembly GCF_013339745.2). Classification (NCBI taxonomy): domain Eukaryota; kingdom Metazoa; phylum Arthropoda; class Arachnida; order Ixodida; family Ixodidae; genus Dermacentor; species Dermacentor silvarum. The sequence continues at coordinate 148,308,964 of NC_051158.1, read as the reverse complement.
GGTGCAAACACTACTACACCATGCAAATAACACAAGCACGTGTTCCATTTGAGGCCTCGAAGAATAGTATCCATCATCCGCTCAAAAGTCGTGGGCGCAGCGGGAGCGTTGCAAAGGCCGAATGGCTTCACAGGAAATTCGTATAAGTCATCTGGTGTGATGAAAGCCGTTTTAGGCTTATCGTCTGCAGCCATAGGCACCTGCGAATAACCAGAGCGTAGATCGAGGGAGGAAAAGAACTCTGCACCTTGTAAGCAGTCTAAGGCGTCATCGATCCGCGGCAATGGATAAACATCCTTTCGGGTTATTTTGGTGAGGCGACGGTAATCCACGCAAAAGCGGATAGAGCCATCCTTCGTTTTAACTAAAACAACTGGCGATGCCCATGGACTGATGGATGGTTCAATGACACCACGCTTGAGCATTTCACCTACTTGCTCATCAATGACGCGTCGTTCTGTCGAAGATACGCGGTATGGTCGCTGCCGCAGCGGTGAGTGCGCACCGGTGTCAATCCGGTGACATACAGTCGTCGTTCAACCCAGAGAAGTGCTGTGGCTGTCAAAAGCATGGCGAAATATGTCAATAAGACGGAGGAGGTCATGGCGTTGCTTGCGGTTTAAGGCGTTGGCGATGACGTAGCTAAAAACCTCTTCAGGCGATGTGACAGGTACGGGACTACCGGCAGGGGCGTAGCGAGGGGGGACGCTAATGGGGCTTCAGCCCTCCCCCCCCCCCCCCCCTCCCCGAAATTTTTTCGTGCTGGCAAGCACCACCGACCAAAACAACCACCGGCACCGGGAATCATTCTGGATTTTGTCTACAATGTCTGTTTCACGCTCGAAAAGACATTTCGGCACGAACATTGCGAACTAGGGCTAGATTTCATGGCAACGCCCTTGCACCTGGAATCGCATAACGCAAGCAGCCCCATCCGGGCAAAAACTTTCAAGAGCTTTTCGATAGCGAGCGGTCGCATTGCGGCATCTCGCAGAGGCCGCGTATCTACGGAGCGCATGGATTTCAATACCGAAACTTTATGGGTATGAAGTTCTCATAATCTTTTGACGCGAAAGGTGGGTGCACCGACATTTGCAAAGGCGTGCTTTAGATTTTCAATTCTGGAACTTTATGGGTTTATTATTCTCATAAACTTGGGCCAACATGCCCGCAATGGAGCCCTCCTGTCCCCAGAAATGGAAGCACGCGCTCGCAATCTTTGACAGAGACGAAAATACTAAATATCACTGTGACTGTCAGCTGGCAGCTGATAATTTTCTCCAAACATTTTCAGGAAGTGCGCCCAATGTGATCGATCAGCTGGACCAGGGCAGGGAAAGTAAAATAAGAGAAAACAGAAGGAATTTAAGGGCCGGTATTGAGGCAGTTTTCTTTTGCGGGCGACAAGGTCTGACTCTCATAGGCCAAAGGGACAGTGGCCCTATGGATTTAAGCAAAGCCCCCGCTGAAAATACTGGTATTTTCAGATTTTACATATCTGAAGAACCATTTGGAAAGTTGCCCCAGTAATGCCCCGTATTTAAGCCTGAAGATGTACAAAACCAAATTACAGAAATTTGTAGTGAAGTTATCAAAGCAAGCCTAGATGCAAAAGTAAACGCTGCAGTTTGCTTCTCTAGACTTGTTGACGAAACGACGGATATTGCTGGAATCGAACAGCATACTGTTTGTGCAAGGTACCTAAACAAGGATGCCAACGAGATCGACGGCGTGTTTTTTTTTAGGATTTAGCACAGAAATAGATGTTCTCTATCAGTTCAACTACAGGTTCTATGTAAATGTGTACAAACTGCTGCAGATTATGGTCACCCTTCCAGTGACCACTGCAAGCGCAGAGATAATAATTTTTAACATGAGATTACTAAAAAAACTACTTGCGCTCTACAATGTCTGAGGAACTCATGGTTAGGCTCGCCCAGAGACGTCGGCATCAACGTGTCCGAAGTCATTGACCGCTTCGCTAAATTTCTCCGCCGAGTGAAGTTTGTCCTTTAGATTTGATTTGACTGTATTTAGTGTATGCAGGCGTCTCTGAGTAGCTTACAGCCACGTGCAAAGTATTCTTATGGTAACTTTCTGTTGAATGATTTTTCCTTCTTGCTTGACTTCCAGTTTAGGCTCGGGTCTGTCCTTGGTGATTTTCCCTTTGTAAAGCGGAAAGGTTCCGACTTTTCCACTGAACATTGGAGTCCCCGTAGTCTCGTGTAGACTTCTAAGGTGCTAGCTACCTGTTGTCTATCTTCTTTCTTCGCTAGGCTACCTGTAGTTGTTCATACGGTTATGTCGTCTGCATATATTGTATGTGGTAGACCGGCGATTTTTTTTTTATTTGCTCTGCAAGGCCTATCATGGCAACGTTGAAAAGTGTGGATGAAAAACCGCACCTTATGGTATTCCTTTATTAAGTGGCCGAATGATGTCGGATTCATAATCCCCCATCTTGATTATTGCAGTTCTCGGATTATGGAAACTCTGCACATATTGAAATATGCTCGGTCCACAGTTAGTTTCCTTGACACCTTCAAGCATTCCTTTGGGACTTAAGTTATCGAAGGGTACTTTTATGTCAATGGCCATGATGACATTTTCCCCCACCTTTCAGATGTTCGTTAGTACTTCTTATTGTAAGAGTAGCGCAATATCTTGCGCTGAAATGCGTGGGCGAAAGCAGAACATTCTGTTGGGCATCTTTCCGTTGTACTCAAGATGATTTTCGGAGCCTCGCGTTGACCAGTCTTTCAAAAATTTTTTGTAAGCAGCACGTAAGTGAGATCGGTCTCAGGTTCTCGATGCTCAGCTTTTTTCCTGGTTTAGGCACCATGACCACAATCGCGTGTTTCCATTGTCGTGGCATAGTGCCTCCAAGCCAATGTTTGTTAATGTGTTTTGATGAGCTACAATGGCTTCGTCATTTAGGTGTCTGATCATAACGTTAGTGATTCGACCTGCACCGGCAGCCGTGTTCTTTTTTGTACTAAAGGTGGCTGCTCTGACTTCTGCCTCCGTGAAAGGCTTGTCTAGCTTAGGTTGGGTTGATCCTTTATACCTTCCGTGGTATGGAGGTATCGTCTCGTCTTCCCCAAAGCATTTTTTTATGGATGGCTTGAATGAGATTTTCTTTTGTGCCAGGGTAAGAGTGTAATAATCTTTCCATGGCATTACTGTTTTCACTTCTACTCTTTGTTGGTTCAATAATGGCTTTAAGTATGTTACCTGTTTTGGCCGTACCCAGGGTCCTGTTGAGTGAATCGCAGAATCTGGCCCAATTGGTTGAGGCTAGTTGATTCTTCTGCACGTGGGTGATATGTTTTATTTTTGCCTTTAATTTGCTGTTATGCTTCTGCCTTTTCCATCTTTTTGTAAGGCTCATCCTTGCTTCCCTGAGATGTAATAGGGGGGAGTTGACCTCACGTGTTTGATTTGTTCTTGTTATTTCATTTGTGTACCTTTCTTTTCGACTTCCTATTTCGTCGCACCATTCATTTACGTTGCTATGTCTCTGGCGATCATCCGTTCTTCCATTGATATTCTAAACGCATGCCAGTCGGCTATTTTGGCTGCGCCAAACTTCTTACGGATTTGGTTCGTGTGTATCGTGGTGCATATAATATAGTGGTCACTGCCTAGATTTTTTACGGTGTTGCACCACTCCACAGCTTTACAATTTTTGCGCGTGGTTAGATCCAGACTTGTGTCATTGGATTTACCGTTTCCTATTCTTTCTGGGATTGATGGATCTGGTAAGGGTGCCATGCCTATCTCTTCTATTTGTTTTGAAATGTTATTCCCTTTGTTATCCTGCGTTAGGTATCCCCAGCTCGGATCCTTTGCATTAAAGTCGCCCACAACTATTAGCGAGTTGTGTTTCGCTAGTTTTACTGCATCTTCAAAGAAGTGGTCGAAGGCTACCTTCCTCTCTTTAGGTGGCCTATAAATGTTTAATATGAAGGCACTGTTCCATTGCCTTTACATGAAATTTCTGTAATGGTATGTGGCAGTTCAATTCCTGTGATTGGTTTATGCTGTATTGCCGTTATGGATTTGTGTACTAATGTCGCTACTTTAGATTTACGGTTTGTATTGACGCCTTCACCGTGAGTCTCGTAACCCTGTAGGCTTGGCTTGACTCCAACCTCTTGGAAGGCTATTACAGCTGGTGGCCTCTGTTGTTTCGCCACCAGCTGTACAAGCTGTCCCTTCTTCTCTCGAAATCCACGGCAGTTCCACTGGCATATCTCGCAGTCTGCTGTAGTTTTTGCTGGTCGGATAGGCATTTTCGGTGGATTCTTGCGTCGTACTCATTAGGCCTAGCCTGTTGTATGCTTTTTTTTTGCTCTTTCTCTTGTGTGCCTACCATTGGTATGGTTTCTCGATGCTTTTGTGAATTCAATCTGTTGCCCTTGGATTTTCTTTTCCATAGCTTCTACTTTTCTGTCTACCAGCGCCAGGACTTGTTGGACGATGGAGGGAATTATTTCTTTTATGGCTTCTTTCAGATACGATATAGTGAATCGTCTTCGCTCGTTGTTGATGCGTTGTGTTGTTGTTGCTGGTGCCCTACCAGTGAGGTCGAGGGGGTTTCTCTTGCGGTTGTTGTTGTTGCTGCTATTGTTGGCTTCTAAGTTGCCTATTTTCTCTTGCTACATGCCCCATCCCTACGCGCATTAACTTTAATTCTTTCTTAAGTCTTGACAGTTGTGTGTGAGTAGTTTGCGTATCGTGTGGAGGAGGTTGGGACGCTGCTGCTGCCCAGCTTTCCCTGTTCTTCTGCTGCTGCTGTTGTTGGTGCTGCTGCTGCTTCTGCTACTGCGACGTCTTCTTGCTTTTAAAATCACGTGCACACCTATACACTTTTTATGACGTAGTGATTGAAAAATTCACGAGCCCAGCCCCTTGCGAGAAAATGGGGGTACGCGAATCTTGTCGTGTGTGTATCTGACCTACGTCAGGTTAACGTCAAATTCACGACATGTCAAGGTAATAAAACATCAACGTTTATTAAATCTATACATAGTGAAAAAATGCGGCCGCCGCCGCAGTGCACTTCCTGGTCTTTTCAGGTAGAAGTCCATAGTCCGGTAGCAGTTCTTGCTTCTTAAGGCTAGTTCGTTGTTCCTTGGCCCCATTAGTATTGTCCTCGGGTTTTCGGCTTGGATCGCGGCTAGGCGGGGGCGTTCGGTGCATGAACGCATTAGCACCTCCACCAGAGGTCATGTGGTAGTGATGGTCAAGAACATAGTAGCAAAACTGTGAATGACGAAACCATCTCTTTATTGGGCGAACATGTGCACGGAAAAACAGGCTACACTCAAAGCAAAACAATAGCGGTGCGACGCAGTAGGCCATCGTTGAAAATCTGATCTGCGGGTCAAGTGCGTCGGCTTTTATACATGAGCATATCGAAGGTTCCAGTGTAATCTCTGGTGCCCGCATGTCTTCCATAAATTACTACACAGTTCGCGTCGCGCATATATGCAATTAGATTACAAATGTTCGGTGACAACAGACAGCTGGTCGAACCACTGATAACATTCGAGAAACTTCCAATACACACAGGCCCTTCCTGCATTGAGCGATAACATTTGCTGGAAGGTGAAACGCGCTCACCCGCGAAAGATAAACAAGTGCACGTGTCAACACGTGTGTGTACAACACATGTAATTGTAGCCCGCGCAAACTACGTGTACAAAAAGATAAACAAGCACACGCGCTTCCACACCGGGCGTAAATATGTTACACTGCTCTGCACAGGTAGCACGAGCTTGTGGCCGATGAAGACGACGCTTTAATGACTGACCTGCTGTGAACTTGTCCTGGTCGACCGAGTACATCTTGTAAACACAATTGCCCTCTTGCTTCTTCCATCCGCAAAAATGTATGTATGTATGTATGTGTGTACGTATGTATGTATGTATGTATGTATGTATGTATGTATGTATGTATGTTTTGACGCAGCAGTTATCATGACATCTATCACGCGTCGGAGATGCGGCGAACCGTCTACGCCCGAAGCAAAGCTGACACTCAAGTGAAAGCCCCACAAGCGATGATGAAGAAGAACCCCTCGTGATGATGTTCATGTGCGGATGACAAATAATAGCTTTATAAATGCCCTGACTAGTTTTTGCCCGCGCAAGAGGGGCCATCCTGGACGAAACTCAAAGGGATGGAGAACGCCTTCTGGATGGCCTCATACGGGAAACGTGGACAACCTCAGCAGCGTGGCAGCCCCGGTTTTTAGAGCAATAACAGGTGCCACGTGATAGTTACCCGGATAGGTCGGCTCCAAGTCTTTGTAGGGGCCGATTAACCGAAGCTTAAACGTGTCACACAAGCCAGGAGTACGAACTGCTGTCCAGAGCAGCGCTTCCCTACCAGGGCGGTTGCACACGAAGCAATGAGGGGCGTCGTAATGCTGCTTGTGGCCCTGTTACCGTGCTTCGGTGTAGATGCAAGCGAGCTGACGACAACGCAGAATGCGGACACCTATTCTTTAGAGGAGGATGGACATTGACAGTCGGCACGAAGAAAGAGACGTCAAGACAGGAAGAGGGGGAACGACGATAGACAAGTATTGTATGCAACAGTCACGAGTGGCAAAATTACGCCCCAGCTTCTATGATCTGGTTCGATGTACGTGGTTATCGTGTTTGACCGTGAAGAGAACTCACTCGGTTAGGCCTTTGGTTTGCGGATGGTAACTAGTGGTAGTCTTGTAGGTAGTTCCGGTGGCTCTGAGTACTTCGTGTACGAGTTGCGAAAGTAATGTTTTTCCACGGTCGCTCAGGATGTTGCGAGTAGACCCGTGACGCAGTATTAAGGCTGGAAGTATGAAAGCAGCAACTTCAGCGGCTGAGGCAGAACTCACACATGCTGTTTAGGCGTAAAGTGTCAAGTCGTGAGCCGCTCACACGATCTTTTGATTACCGGTGAGAGTCACTGGAAGAGGACCATAAAGGTCAATGCCAACGACTTCAAATTGTTGCGACGGACACAGAACCGGCTGCAGTTGTCCGGTTTGAGCTGATTTAAGGAGCTTTGGACGCTTACAAAGCTGCGGACCTGATATTGCTGCGGACCTATTGCCTGAACAAGCAGCAGCCTGTGTCACCTTTTGGTTTCCTACCATGACATATTCGACCTCAACAATAGACAATTGGGCCAGACTTCAATTGTTAAGCATCAGATATATACTGGTTATGCCAGCCCTATTCATCGCCGGACATACTGAGTTTCTGCTTCAGAGCGTAAGGTTATTCAAAATGAAGTGAATCAGATGGTTGCCAAAGGCATTGTCGAACCCTCATCGAGCCCTTGGGCCTCGCCCGGTGTGCTTGTTAATAAGAAAGGTGGCCCTACTAAAAAATCCTATTTGATTTCAAACGGGTTTCATCAAATAGGATTATGGAACGGAACCCCGTTTGAACCCATTTAGCCCAGACCTGTTTGTCCCCGTTTGAACCCATTTAGCCCAGACCTGTTTGTCCCCGTTTGAACCCATTTAGCCCAGACCTGTTTGCCCCAGTTTGAACCCATTTAGCCCAGACATGTTTGTCCCCGTTTAGTCCACTCCCGTTTGACCCTGTTTGAACCTATTTATTTCCCTATTGGAGCCAGGTTTCTTTAGACTGGTCCGATGTCACTTAACATAAGTCACTCTTTAAATCTATTTGGTGCACTTATGGATTTGAGATCAGCCTTGAACGAGTTTTGCGTGACCTATGAGTGCGCTTTACATGTATGACCTATAAGAGTATGCAACCTGAAAAAGATCGGTAGCTCATTTTCATATGTACTACAAGTATGCAAATGTAATTCTTGCAGGCGTACTGCATGCTTTATCATTTGTACTCATTTTACTGCAGTGTTGTGTTGCTGTAATGGTTTGTGCATAAAACAAGTGTACAGCAAAGCGCAATTTTAAGTTAGAAAAACGTCGGGTGAAGAGGACTTGTAAAAGAAAGACATAAGTATACTTTACGTGTGTTTTATGTACACCCATTCAAACATTATTAATGAAGCGCTCTGATTTTAAGACGGGGCGTGTCGCACATCTGACAAGCATAGTTTATTCAAAATTCTATAATGGTACTCTGACAGAAAACCAGTGGAATGTGTTGCTTTGGTGAGAGCTTGCAGGGCACCTGAAAAAGTAAAGAAAAGCCAACAATTTCTTTTCACTTATGCAACAGGTTCACACAAAGGCAAAAGCAGTTTTGCGTATGTTCACACAGATAAGAATGGGTAAGCATTCAGAATATAGGAGATACTAACAAATCTCATTCAAAGGTAACTGGTTTCAGGCAATTTGGCTATGATTCTAAGGGAACATGCATTACTGTGGTAGAATAAACTGTCACAATTAGCGGGCCACTGAAACAAGTGTTATAATCAAAAAGACATCACTTATTCGATTAACAATAGTATTGAAGCAACAGAATTAGGTAGTACAAGCATAAAATACACATTTAAAAAGCAGCATGGACACGCCACGCTAATCAATTACTTGGAAGCTACCTTTCTGCCAGCAAAGTTAATACCGTTGTGGAATAGTGGCTTTAGCATCCCTGTTTGGCTGGTGTATCCCATACTGATAATTATGAGACTTAGATGGGCTAGTTGGTTGCTGGCTTGATGGAACATGTTATGATGGTGTTTGTAGTAAATTCTACTTCTTTCTACGCAGCGATCTCATTGGTAATCCAGACAGAGTGTTCCTCTGACCCCTGACAAAGTGCAATGAGCATGAGAAGGTACCGCCTCCTGCTTTTTAAATATATTGCACGAGAACACTATAATATGGTCGTGCGTCGTCCTGAAGGGAACATCACCTTAGACGACTCTTGCACAGGAGGGTGCTTGGTGCACCTGAGTGCTTCTGCTGGTCTCACTGATTATTGTCCCTTAAAGGCACTAAAATGACGCGTGATGGACGCTCGCACGATATAGCTAGAAATGGGGGAGGCTGTACACCTGGCCTCCAAAACATGCATGTTCATGTGTATGCATAGAGTTGTCAGCTTGCTTATTTCCTGTGCTCTGTGTTTCTGTGTGGACCTGCGTGCTAGGCCATGCCACGGGCTGTGCCGAATGTTTGGTATGTTATTGGTACTTTCTTCATTAACAAGTTCAGGGCCACGATCTTGTAGCAATGCATTTTCTGATGCCGTTTCTAATAGTGCTTCGTCAGTTGTCATAGTGACACTGTGCCCATGTTGTCAGTATGGATTTGATGGAACATGTTATAACGGTGCATGTGAGGACAATTGCCGAGCTTCAACTGAGGTTTACTGCAGCAGTTCCTGCACAGAAACATTGGACAAAACACCGCCATGGCGCACATTGTCAGCGCGATCATAACAGAAAATCATCATGTCATACAGCACTACAAACGTTCTCATCTGCACAAGATTAAAGACACATTTGTACTACACGTTATACCTCATCATCAATTTACGCTCTTCAAACCCGCGAAATTGAAAACCTCCTCTTGCAAATATATGTCTTTTCTTTTTGATAAATTAAATGACGCGATGTTAATGCAACTTTCTCCATTCTTTTTTATATGAAATGCCCCAAACAATTCTCTCTCTCTTTGTTCCTTAAAACTTCCAAGTATACAAGTGTCGTCGTACCATCATCATCATCAGCCTATATTTATGTCCACTGCAGGACGAAGGCCTCTCCCTGCGATCTCCAATTACGCCTGTCTTGCGCTAGCGTATTCCAGCTTGCGCCTGCGAATTTCCTAACTTCATCATCCCATCTGGTTTTCTGCCGACCTCGACTGCGCTTCCCTTCTCTTGGTATCCATTCTGTAACCATAATGATCCACCGGTTATCCATCCTACGCATTACATGGCCTGCCCAGCTCCATTTCTTCCGCTTAATGCCAACTAGAATATCGTCTACCCCCGTTTGTTCTCTGATCCACACCGCTCTCTTCCTGTCTCTTAACGTTACTCCTAAGATTTTTCGTTCCATTGCTCTTTGTGCGGTCCTTAACTTGTTCTCGAGCTTCTTTGTTAACCTCCAAGTTTCTGCCCCGTATGTTAGCACCGGTAAAATGCAATGATTGTACACTTTTCTTTTCAACGACAGTGGTAAGCTCCCAGTCAGGATTTGGCAATGCCTGCCGTATGCACTCCAACCCAATTTTATTCTTCTGTAAATTTCTTTCTCATGATCAGGGTCCCCTGTGAGTAATTTACCTAGATAAACATATTGCTTTACAGACTCTAGAGGCTGACTGGCGATCCTGAATTCTTGTTCCCTTGCCAGGCTATTGAACATTATCTTTGTCTTCTGCATATTATTCTTCAACCCAATTCTTGCACTTTCTCGATGAAGGTCCTTAATCATTTGCTGTAATTCCTCTCCATTGTTGCTCAATAGGACAATGTCATCTGCAAACCGAAGGTTGCTGAGATATTCGCCATCGATCCTCACTCCTAATCATTCCCAGTCTAAGAGCTTGAATACTTCTTCTAAGCATGCAGTGAATAGCATTGGAGAGATTGTGTCTCCTTGCCTGACCCCTTTCTTGATAGGTATCTTTCTACTTTTCTTGTGGAGAACCAAGGTAGCTGTGGAATCCTTGTAGATATTTGCCAAGATATTCACGTATGCCTCCTCCACTCCTTGATTACGCAATGCCTCTATGACTGCTGATATCTCTACTGAATCGAATGCCTTTTCATAATCTATGAAAGCCATATAGAGAGGTTGATTGTACTCCGCAGATTTCTCGATTACCTGATTGATGGCATGGATATGGTCCATCGTAGAATATCCCTTCCTGAAGCCAGCCTGTTCTCTTGGTTGACTGAAGTCAAGTGTTGTCCTGATTCTATTGGAAATTATCTTGGTAAATATTTTATACAATACTGAAAGCAAGCTAATGGGTCTGTAATTCTTCAATTCTTTAACGTCTCCCTTCTTATGGATAAGTATAATGTTGGCGTTCTTCCAGCTCTCTGGTACACTTGAAGTTGTGAGGCATTGCGTATAAAGGGCCGCAAGCTTTTCAAGCATGATATCTCCTCCATCTTTGATTAAATCTACTGTTATTCCATCTTATCCAGGCGCTTTTCCCCTGGTCATGTCTTTCAAGGCCCTTCTAACTTCATCGCTAGTTATAGAAGGAGCTTCTGTATCCGGTTCATCACTATTTCGAATGGAAGTAGCTTGGCTTTTTTGGCTACTGTACAGGTCAGTATAGAATTCTTCTGCTCCTTTTACTATGTCATCGAAATTGCTGATGATATTACCATGCTTATCTTTCAGTGCATACATCTTGCCTTGTCCTATGCCTAGTTTTCTTCTCACTGATTTCATGCTGTGTCCATATTTTACAGCTTCCTCAATTTTTCCCACGTTATAATTTCGAATATCCCTTACTTTCTTCTTGTTGATCAGTTTTGACAGTTCAGCGAATTCTATCTGATCTCTTGAGTTGGACACTTTCATTGTTTGTCGTTTCTTTATTAGGTCCTTTGTTTCTTGGGAGAGCTTCCCTACAGGTTGCTTTGGTGCCTTACCTCCCACTTCAATTGCTGGTTCTGAGATCAGCCTAGTTACGGTTTCATTCATTAGCTCTATGTTATCTTCATCTTCCTGTTCTAGAGCTGCATATTTGTTTGCGAGCACCAGCCTGAATTGGTTTGCTTTTACCCTTACTGCCTCTAGGTTGGCCTGTTTCCTCTTGACTAATTTCACTCTCTCTCTCTTCAAATTGATGGAAATCCTAGACCTCACTAACCTATGGTCATTGCACTTAACCTTACCTAACACTTCTACATCCTGCACTATGCTTGGATCGGCAGAGAGTATGAAATCTATTTCATTCCTTGTTTCTCCATTAGGGCTTTTCCAGGTCCACTTCCTGTTGCTGCGCTTCCTGAAGAAGGTATTCATTATTCGGAGCCTATTCCTTTCCGCGAATTCTACTAACATCTCTCCTCTTGCATTCCTAGAATCGATGCCGTAGTTGCCTTGCTCACCAACCTGCTTTTTCCCCAGTTTTGCATTGAAGTCGCCCATGACTAAAGTATACTGAGTTTGCACCTTTCTCATTGCTAGTTCAACATCTTCATAAAACTGTTCCATTTCTTCATCATCGTGACTAGAGGTTGGGGCATAGGCTTGTACTACCTTCATTTTGTACCTCCTATTCAGCTTTATTACGACGACTGCTACCCTTTCATTAATGCTGTAGAATTCATCAATGTTGCCCGCTACGTTGTTATGCACTAGAAATCCTACCCCGGATTCTTTCTTATCTGGAAGACCTCTGTAGCAGAGGACGTGGCCGTTAGTCAGTACTGTGTAAGCCTCACCAGTTCTTCTAACCTCACTAAGGCCAATAATATCCCAGGAAATGCCTGATAATTCTTCAAATAGTCCTGCTAAGCTAGCTTCACTCGAGAGGGTGCGCGTGTTGAACGTTGCCAGGTTCAGTTTCCATTGGCGGCCTGCCTTGACCCAGAGATTCTTAGCACCCTCTGCCGCGTAGCAGGTCTGACCGCCGCCTTGGTCAGGTGCTCCGCAGCCACTGGGAACTGAGGGCCATGGGTTAATTGTCGGAGTCATTAGGGAGGTAGTGGCCGAATACTGCACCAGGGAGGCCAATTCCTGTTCTGGTGAGGGAGTGACTTTGATGAAGCTTAGTGGGCCTGCCTAGTTCGGTTGCACCTGAACTAGTATAGCCCCACTAGCTCTCGGCAATATGTATTTTTTTTCTTTGCCGGTGTCAGGCACCACTCCATGCCTGAAAATGTAGTGGAATGGAGCAGGATTCGAACTTACGACCTTCAGATTTGAAGTCTGGTGTTCTACCTCTACTCCACGCCACCACTCTGGCGTCGTACACTGGAGTGCAAATACATATTTGCAATGGTCAGCCAAGCGACCCCCCCGCTACAAAAGCCTACACGGATGCCCGATGCTCCCTCAAATGGTCATTAACGCATCTACCAGTTTGGTTGACATAACTGCCACAGGAGAGCGGGATGTGGTAAACTACCTCCATCTCGCAGCGTACGAAGCCCTTAACATGCTGTTTTGCACTCTTTTGTGAAGTGCATGTACTGTTCACAGCATAGCACATTCGTGCCAGTTTTTCCGAGCGGAGGAGACTATGTGACTATTGGAACTCAAAACTTGTTAAGAGAGACATCGCATTGAACAGTATCAGATCCGCGCACGAATGGTGATGCGAGCATCAGAAAGCTCGGAGTGCAAACAACCAAGAGGCTCAAGCAGGCGGGTTTCCCTGGTGAAACAATCGCTTCTGTTGTTGAAAGCCTATTTGGTGAAATAAGGTCTGGTGTGGGGAGCAGGGGAGCCGATAAAGAATGGTCAAGGAAGCCGTTAATGGTGCCTTATTTGCACAACCTCTCTCACCACTTGAAGAAAGTGGCCGGAAAGTGCGGCCTTCCCATAGTGTTCTCCGCTCAGAAAAACTGGGGTGAATTTGCCGTGCAGTGAACAGTGCACGCACTTCACATAAGTGTGCGAAACAACATGCTAAGGGCTTCGTACGCCGCCAGACGGAGATGGTTTACCACAACCCGCTCTCTTGTGGCAGGTGTTATGTCAACCAAACTGGTAGATGTTTTAATGACCATTTGAGGGAGCATCGAGCATCCGTGCAGGCTTTCGTAGCAGGGGGTCACTCGGCTGACCATTGCAAAAGGTGTCCTTGCACTTCAGTGTACGACGACACTTGTATACTAGGAAGTTTTAAGGATCAAAAAGAGAGAGAATTGCTTGAGGCATTTCACATGAAAAAAGGAAGGAGAAGGTTGCATTAGCACCGCATCACTTTTGTCAAAAAGAGAAGAGATATATTTGCAAAAGGTTTCCAAGTTGGCGGGCTTGAAGAGCGTAACTTGATTGTATAACGTGTAGTACAAATGTGTCTTTGATCTCGCGCAGATCAGGATGTTCCGTAGAGTTGTATGACATGACCATCTGTTGTGATCGCGCCGACACAATGTGCGCCATGGCAGTATTTTGTCCAATGTTTCTGCGCAGAAACTGCTGCTTGTGTAATTTTTCTGCTGTAAACCTCAGCTGAAGTTCGGCGATTGTCCTCTGTGCATTCTTTCTGTGATCCGTTCTCACACAGCGCCGTTATACGATGTTCCATCAAACCCGTACTGATAACGTGGGCACAGTGTCACTATGACAACTGACGAATCACGATTAGAAATCGCATCAGACAACGCATTGCTACAAGATCATGGCCCTGAACTTGTTAATGAAAAAAATACCAATAACGTGCCAAACATTCGGCGCAGCACACGGTATGGCCTAGCGAGCAGATCCACACAGAAACACAGAGCACAGGAAATAAGCAAGCTGACAACTCTATGCGTACACATGAGCATGTATGTTGTGGTGCTCAGGTGTACAGCCTCCCGCATTTTTATCCATATTGTGCGAGCGTCCATCCCGCATCATTTTAGCACCTCTAAGGCAGAATAATCAGTGAGACATGTAGAAGTACTCTCAGGTGCACCAAGCACTATCCTGTGCAAAAGTCGTCTAATGCGATGTCCCGTTCAGGATGATGCACAACCATATTATAGTGTTCTCATGTAATATAGTTAAAAAGCGGGAGGCCTTATCATGCTCATTGTAATTTGTCAGGGGTCAGAGAAACACTCTGCCCGGATTACCAATGAGATCTCTGCCGGTCGTGAACAGTGGATGACAAGCAGAAAGGAATGAAGCAGAATTTGCTACAAACTTGCGATCTTGCAACTTTTGGAGATATCGCAGCTGCGTACAACGTACGGAAACCTTTGGGTGATAACATTTTCCCTACAGTGTTGCAGTCAAGATTTCGAGATACCCGGAGCACAGCACAGAAGCATTGCTAGATAAGAGGTCAAATATAGATAAAGTCGATACCGAGCCACGAAAAAATTTTCGACTTAACTGATATGTTCAGATATCAGAGTTTGAGTTAACAACGGTTCAAGGGATAATCCGGAGTCCCCTACTACAGCATGCCTCATAAGCATATCGTGGTTTTAGCATGTGAAACTCAAGAATTTAAATTTTTTAGAGCAAACAGTATATGCATAAGATGAAATGATAATATAGAATATGCTGACAGCAGCTACATAAACAAAAATGTCATACTTTCAAGAAATTGTCAGATGGTCTGAGCAAAGATCTACTAATACCAAAATTATGGCCATTAGTTATAAATGGCCTATTGTGCAATACCTTCCTTACATTTAAGTCAAATTACATGTGCAGTGTACACACATGGTGCTAACTACAGCTGAAAAAGATTGGCACTATTCCTTGAAGTAAGAAGTGCATGGTACTTTTTCACGCAATAGCAGCTGTTTGGCTCGCGATTGTTAGCCTATGCAAATGGATTTAAAACTTCTTGCGTCCCTGTCCCCTGGACAGGTTCAATAGTCGCATTGCGCCTCCTTTCATCAGTTTTTAGCCACAAAGTCATGCAGATAAAAATATTACCCTGAGTTTGAACCTGTTAATGCATTCCGTGTCATAATAATGCAATTGTGGTCACTGAAAAAAAGAAGCTCAAGTTGCGGAGCAGAAACAGATTCCAGGGTTACACCACGGCAGCTACGCCACGTAGACCTTTTCTTTTACTTCAGAAGGAGCTGACTGCAGGAATGTTCCACGGTGCAGGTTACTCTCGCCAGGATATCGTGAAGTATCCTGCAGTGTTGAAGTTCAGTCCTTTGCATAAAATGGCAGTTTCAGGTTTAGTGGGCTTGCAGGAAGACAAGCTGAAGGTAACTTCTTGGTTTAAACAGGCTTTTTTGTTATAATATGTCAAGCTTTCTTGCGACAGTTTGCACAGGTGGTCCCTTAGCGTCGCTATGAAGTGGACATAGAGCTGCTCTAGTTGGCATCTTGCAAACGTGTCAGTTTTCAAGCCCTTGATTTTCTGTCAGCATTCTTGAACTCTTGCTATTAGTAATTTCTGCCCGGCTGGCCGAATTATCCGGAGGCTCCACACTGACGCTACTGATGTCTTAAAGTGCCGACTTTTCAGGACAAGGTTCTTAGCTTTGTAAGTCTGGTTGAAGGAAAGGTGGCACTTAAAGATTTCTAATCTGGACACGAGTAAGACGAACCAATGTGCCTTGGCTAAAATGTGTTATCCATAACTTCTGTAGGAAATTTTGTCAAAGCTTCAACGAAAATTCATCTAATCAGGTAACATAATGATGAGGATGTGGTCAATGACCAAGTTACTGCCAGCATGCTACCACTGAGAGCAATTTTCTCAACCCTTGACTAACTGCTATACACTATGGACAAGACGTAACCAAGATTCGCTGGCTTATTTCAATAATGTCTAGAATAGGCACCTGTAAGTGCCACCTTTCCTACAACCACATTTGCAAAGCGAAGAACCTTATCCTAAAAAGTCTGCACTTGAACACATAGATAGCGTCAGTGTGGGGCCTCAAAATAATTCGGCAAGCCGAGAAATTACTGACAGCACGATTACAAGTACACCAACAGAAAACCAAAGGCTTGGTAGACGATGCAATCTTCACAGCGCTAACTACAGCAGGTCATTTTCCAGAAGTTCTTGAATGCACAACTCTATGCTAACTTCATACCAATGCTACTGAAGCACCCATGCAGACAGTCGGAAAAAAAAAGCTTGATGCCCCACGAGAAATGCGGCCACTCAAACCATGGAAGTTATGTGTAACTTGTCTTCCTACAACTACAATGAACCTAAAGCTGCTGTTTTGCACAAGGGAACAAACACCAACACTGGTGCCTCACTCAACCCGAGTCACCTGCTCCGTGGAAGGTGCAGTCAGTCAGCTTCTTTGAGAAGATGAGGCCCGCACCTGCACTGTCAGTGAGCTGTACAAATTACAGAAGCACAGCCTACAAGCTTATGTGTCTTAGTGTGAGCAAGGAACCCGTATGGGCTCCAAAAGCCATCGAACCATTTAACCCAACCCAACGAGCCAAGCTAGTTTCGTTCCGAGAAAAGTTGCAGCACGTAGGCTTTTCCTAGAATTCTTTCTCGGACAAGAACAAGCTTGGCTTGTTGTGTAGGCACATAAATAATGAAAAGACATGCATCACTACCGGTGAAAAAAATAGAATGCAAAAAAAAGAATAGAGTACACAGGTGCAGTGTCTATCACATACCATTATTGTGCAGTAGATGCTACATTGGCTAAACAAGCCAAATGTATAAATGACAGGCTGCGTGACCACGCAAACTTGATGTGTGCGTCAGTTGGCATTAGTATTGCACTGCTCTCAGTGCAATGTGCACCCATATTTAAAAACCACTTGATTGTGGCAAAATATAAGGACCAGAGTGCTTCAGAGATATGTGAATCTTTCCTTATTCAAATGACGGGGAACCAGTGTGTTAGCTCCCTATCAATAGAATTATTAGACATTGAGACTGCTTATCATCACTGTAAAACAAATCGCGCTAGCCATGCCATGCGCCCTTTTTGTGTTTGTGTGAGCAACATGCATTCAGATTGATCCATTCCACCCCTTTCGTCCTTGGCACCATATCGCTGTGCGAGTAAAAACTGGACTTTTTCTTAGTGAAAGAGTGTTAGTTTAACACACAAACTAGCTCCATGGCAGTTTGTAATAAAGGAGTATAAGCATCCTCTGAAAACATGCCCATAAACAACAGTGCTAAAAGAGCTCTTTAAAAAAAAACATGAGTGTATCTGTCATGAAGGCCAACTCTTGTGTCTTTTACTTGACATATTTTTCAATACCAATATTGAGGTGCAAGCTCACCATATTATATTACCTTGCCAATGAAGCAAATCACAGTGGTGCTTGACTGTCGTGGGAACAACTCGGATGTGAAGATTGGCACGAATTCGCAGCATAGCATGTTCTGCTTACGCTTCATCACCAGGCCCAGCCATACCTATAGCAGCATTACAACAAGTGAGCTTAGTGCCATAAGAGAAACAATATAGAAAGTGACACTGTGAACAAAGCAACCTTCATTAGGCATAAACAGTAATAAAATGCAGACATTGTAGCCATAGCTAAGTTGACTTTCAGCAACATAGCATGCACAGTAAGAAAGATCTGATGTATCAGCCATCTACTTGAAGAAGATTACTCGAAAGCCCCTTTTTGTCGCCCCCCCTCCTTCCCCTCATGCACGGATGGCTGTCTGGCTGAGTAAACCTGGTTTATCCCAGATATAGTGTAAGCAAGCGTTGTCACTTGGGGGGACCAATCCTAATATTATTGCAGAACATGTATTCTTACAATGATGTTAATTTTTTTGTAACGCTGGCCATCCTGCAGACCCTGCAACATTACAGCATCGATAAGGCTAACCAATAAGTTTCCAAAGAAGCATAACTCCGGATTTCTACCGGGAAGCATTCACTACATTTTGACAAATATGCTTCTATAGCTTCAACTCTATTGTCATCAACATATAATAAGCTTCACGCATCTGCACAAACTTAATGCAAAAGGGTGCCATTAGGAATACCACAATAGTTTTCTACCAATTCAGCCTTTAAAATAAACACTGGCAAGTTCTTTACTATGCCTAGAACAAATGAAGCTGTTCTGGAATTGAATAAGCCTTTTCCATACATGCGAAAATCACCACCACTATGACTTGCTTATGGGCATTTTGTAGACAAAAAACACCAAGCACAAGAGTTGAAGCTTGGGCAAGTCGGTAACTTCATTTTGGTGGTGCTCACAATGAACACATGTGAGGGAAATAAGCGACAGACAGAGAGTGAAAGCGTGCTGTGCTCTATCGCTCTCTGTCTGACTGTGACTTCCTTGGTATGCGTGCACTGTGGATGTTCCTTATCTCTTAGGTATGTGTGCACAGTGAATACCATTGAAAGGAACATAGAGATGAGATAATGCTAGAATGAATACAATGAACAAGAAACGTGCCTTCTGATGCCGCACATCCTTATGCGACACAATTTTCTGGCACATCCTAAGCCTGCTATTGCACTGAAAATGGCTTATTCAAGCTGCTGTACAAGACAAGTTTGCTTTTACAGAAGACTGATGACATTTGTTCAATTATTTCGACAAACTTGTGCTTATGCAGTAATCTGAAAAGGTGGCATCATTAAAAGCCACCTTAGTTCTTGTGTAAAAAAATTAAATTACATTATGGGGTTTTACATGCCAGAACCACAGTCTGATCATGAAGCACGCCGTAGTGAGGGACTCCGGAATAATTTGGACCACCTGGGGTTCTTTAACGTGCGCCTAAATCCAAGTACACAGGTGTTTTCGCATTTCACCCCCTTGGAAAGGCAACCGCCATGGTCACGATTTCATCCCGAGACCTCGTGCTTAGAAGCTCAACGCCATAGCCACTAGGCAACCATGGGAGGTATGCAAAAAAAAGAAAGCGTACAGTCAACTCCACAGATCAGGCTAGGTATAAATAAGCAACAGTCAACAAGCTGAACCTTTGCATGATTGCTTTGCATAATGGTTGAGGTAAAAACAATTGCCAAAACATTCCAGATGCACTCAACACGATTTGAATAAGACAGCATATGAGAGTTAAAAATGTTGAAAGGGAAATGTTTAGAGTAGTGCTTTGCAGCTGCAATGGTTTTTGTCAGTGCGCCAGTGAGCACAGTACGACTGAGGCAGCTGCTGAAAACAATAGATCCTCTTTATGGCTTTTTAGGGACTGATTTGCATGGTTTGTTGCATGCCTCAGGAATTTGCTTATTTATTTATAAACATCCCTCATAGGCTCCAGTTGGAGTATTGCGTGAGGTGGTAGGAAAAAATTTCTGAACTAAAAAGGAGAACATTCAAGAAAAGAACTCAAACAAAAGAAGAAAAAAACATACTCTCTCACAATGTGGCTGCAAATTGGGCAGCTAGCTTATAAAAACAAAGCAATTATAAACAGTTCCATACTGGTAGTGCTTTAGGAGACAGAATGTTAAATTCTGAGCTTCGAACACTTTAAGCCACCTTTTGTGGCCTTTTGGTCTGAGGTCCCGTTCTCTCTAGTACTATGGGAATCAATAGCCCCGCTCCCCCCCCCCCAATTTTTTTAAAAATGTAATACACAATTAGGTCAACTTACAGAAATATAATTAAGAACACAGAATTTGCGCATGCACATATGTTAGAAGAGAGTGAAACGGAAGTCTACAAGAATGCGTAATAACAAAGGTAACCAAACCCCTGCTGCTTTTGTTGAGCAAATCATAGCAAGACATGAAAGGATATGCATGCCTCACAAGATGGTCCCTAAAAAATTTGCCACAATGCAGTCAGTAGGGAGCACATCATGCATTTCTACAATAGCCTCCAATTGCATTTAACTCAGAGGAGGCTACTTAAATCAATTGATTAAACTGAAGGTAGGCCAGATTAAAAATATGCAATTCAAGTAGACCGAAACTGCAAGGAATGAATATAGCATACTCATAGCAACAGTGCTGTACATTATGTCATACATGCCAACCTGTGAACTTTATATTTTGTAAAAATTCTGCAGACAAAAGTTTTTTATTGGCGAGATAGCACACATTTTTTAAACCTTCCTTTCAGCACCCACACTGTTGCATTGATACACACATAATTAACCACTATTTAACAGCACACAAAGCAGCAAACTGAAACACCAGAACTGACAACACTGTTTTATATCACCAGAGCACATTTGCAGTGTTCTTGCTGCTGCCGATTTAGCCTGTTTAAGAAATATATCTGAACAAACTGGCCTAAAGCAAGTGCCCCCTCTGGTATGCTCGTTAGAGATCTTCACGAAAAATACGAAAAATTCAGGAGAGTTGACAGGTATGAATTATACCAACAAAACCTACAGCTTGTGTAAGTGGCAGGGACCATTTTGTACACACCTTGTCGCAGCATGCAGATCAGATGCTTTGCCGTGCTGTTCCAACTGCAGAAATGTCTTAGGTTCCTATGCGGTGTAGAGATGCCTCTGGTTCACGAAATCTTGACATCCCTAAACAATAAGAAATGTTCAATTTACTGTAATCCCTGCAGAAACTGCAAGCTTGCAAGTTAACAAGATCATGTTACATTCTGAAAAGTCTCATACAACCAAACTACCCGAAGCTGCATCTGGTTGTGCAAACATTTCATTGTTACATCACAAGCGGTTATTTAACATGAAATGAAACTGCAGCAAACATACATCTACTATCAAAAGCTTCACACAAACGCACATCTGTAGGAAGTGAAATGTGAATTGTACTACGAAGAAAATTCCTTAGCACATGAAAAGTGTTCCAAATCGAATTTCTTTATGCGGTGGAACAAAGCATTGTCTCGAAGGACGATGCACTGGAAATTACAATAACAAACGCCCTATTTTTGAGCAGAAAAAAAATTCGATGAAAAAGAAACACGGCTGTTGTAATCTCGCCTTCTCTGAAATAAACATTTACAAGCACACGAAAACACACAGGACACCCAACACAAGAAATACAGCCTGTCTGGCGACACTATATGTAGTAGAATTCGCATACAAGCTAAAATCTGGCCATGCGTCAGACCCAACAATCTAGTACCATCTCGCGCAGCCGTTAGCTGACATACAGCCTCCCGCATTTTTAACTATATCGCACCAGCATAATATGAAATGGGTGTGCGTTGTCCTGAGAATAGCAGCTTAGCAGATGACGCTTGCGCAGGAGAATGCTTTATGCGCCTCTGCTTAGTTTTGTCGGTCTCGCTAAGTATCGCCGTTGAAGGCGCTAAAATGGCCCATGATCGATCCCGCATTTTCAACTATATCGCACCAGCATACTATGAAATGGGTGTGCGTCGTCCTGAGAATAGCAGCTTAGCAGATGACGCTTGCGCAGGAGAGTGCTTTATGCGCCTCTGCTTACTTCTGTCGGTCTCGCTAAGTATCGCC
This sequence comes from Dermacentor silvarum, assembly GCF_013339745.2. NCBI lineage: Eukaryota > Metazoa > Arthropoda > Arachnida > Ixodida > Ixodidae > Dermacentor > Dermacentor silvarum. Next base: position 148,287,018 of record NC_051158.1, on the reverse strand, counting down.
GTTGAAGGCGCTAAAATGGCCCCTGATCGATCCCGCATTTTCAACTATATCGCACCAGCATACTATGAAATGGGTGTGCGTCGTCCTGAGAATAGCAGCTTAGCAGATGACGCTTGTGCAGGAGAGTGCTTTATGCGCCTCCGCTTACTTTTGTCGGTCTCGCTAAGTATCGCCGTTGAAGGCGCCAAAATGGCCCATGATCGACGCTCGCGCAATATAGTTACAAATGCGGAAGGCTGTACTTCTAGAAATACCTATACAGAAATTACGTACACAAGCAGTAACTTTCCCTGCTTGATTTTTTTTCTTTACCATTCAGGTCAAACAATCACCGTTAGCATACGTTATAGCAGAAAGAAAATACATGATAAAGCTCCTGGCAACGTCCAATACGTTTCAGGACATTTTTTGTGAGACTGTTGGCTAAATGTGCACTGCGACATGAACGAACATTCGAAAAACACATTTATCATTGTGGTCGCTTTACTAATCATCTCGTGATCCGTATAACAATTCCCACTTCACGAACCATTGACTACAAAACTGCGCGCAAGCGCCGGACTTACCTTTCTAGGCGTAGTCGGCAAACGCTCCTTCATGTCAGGTCGCGGCGTCGACTGCACGACGATCCTTCCGACGTAAACACTGTTGAATTGCGGATGAACTACAGCACGTAATAGCTCAACAAATTCTTCCGTGCACTGTGATCCGATGCGATATTATCAGAGGCCGGGAACAAAGAAAGCGCAAGCGGGCCATAACTACGATAATCGACATCGGCGAACCACGCGAAAGGTACTGCGAGCTACGTTACGCGGTCCCAGGGGTTAGGTGATCATCAAAGCACTCAAGGGGCACGACATTTTCTCTCGGCACAGCGTACACACGATTAAACATCCACATCGACCTGCCTTAATGCAGCGCGCACGCACAGCAACAGGGAGCAACAGCACGGTCATGGATGGATGGATGGATGGATGGATGGATGAGGCTGAACCCTTTAAACCGGGCGGTGGCATACGCAGTGGCAGCGCCTCCTGGGGGCACCGAAAGCGACCATGCTTTCGTGCTTTTGCCCACTTTCGGCCCTTTGGTGACCGCATGTATCGTGACGGCGTAGTATGTGGTAGTTTGTATGGGTGTTCTGTGGTAGTATTTCGATATTATGCGTCTTATACGGCGGGTTCCAGCCACGTTCCTTTCAACAGTGAGGACAGCAATTTATGGAACTGCGGGGCTGGGTGGCCGAGTGGCTGTGTGGCCGAGTGGTTACGACGCTTGCTTTGAGATCTGAAGTACGCGGGTTCAAATCCCGCTTTGGCTAGGTTTTTTTTTCTCTCTTGTTATTTATTAACCTTTTCTTTCTTTTTTTTTCGTCTGTGTTTGGCAGCGCCGTCGGTTGTGCCCCGGCGCCGACGCGAAGCGGCTGTCGTTGGGGTGTTGCGGAGCGCTCGCTCATGTGTACCAATTTCAAATCGAATTTTACCGTAAATCTGTTCAAGTATTAAATTGCATGGTATGACTTCATCGCGCATGACAGCTACATGTAGACCTTTTTGGTGCCAGTGGGACCAGTATGAGCCAGTTTAACTGGTTTAACTACCAAACGGGTCCCCTGTTTAGACCCATTTCTGTATCGGAGATTCCTGTTAAAACCTGCCTGCGGGCCAAATAGGCCCCTGTTTGGTGCCAGTGCCCAGTATGAACCAGTTTGTTCGCTAAACGGGGCCCCTGTTTAGACCTATTTCTGTGTGGGAGGGTCCCGTTTAAACCTATTTGCAAGCCAAACAGGACCCCGTTCAGACCCGTTTGTGTGTAAACGGGTCCTGTTTACACCTGTATGTTGCCAAACAGGACCCCGTTAAAACCTGTTTAAACCTGTATAACCCTGTTTGAATTTAAATAGGATTTTTTAGTAGGGGGCACATGGCGCTTCTGCGTAGATTATCATCTAAGCCGAATTACAAAAAAAAGACGTCTACCCCTCGCCTCGCATTGACGACGTCCTCGATTGTCTCCACTGTGCCAACTACTTTTCAATTAATAGCCCTTCAGTCTTCCGTTTTCTCCGTTTCTCGGCTAATACACGTCGCCGACGAGCAACGCAGTGATGCCACCTTGCGCGTCATCATTGATCATTTGGAATCTTCGCCTTTTGATTCATTCATTTACTTGTTAGTTCTTCGGGATGGTGTATTATACCGCCACAACGTACGCCCCGACGGTCCTGCCCTGATCCTCATCATTTACAAGCACCTCCGGTCAGCTCTTCTCCAATAACTTCACGACTTACCAACGGATTGTCACCTAGGAGTCTGCTGCACCTGCAACCGGACTCGCCGACGCTTCGTTTCGTCAGGCCTAGCCCACTCCGTCCGGAAATACGTTGCGGCGTGTAAGAAATGCCAGCGCCGAAAAACACCATCGACGCTCCCTGCCACGTGCCTTCAATCGCTCGACATTCCTTCCGAGCCGTTCTTTCGCGTTTATTTTGACTTACATGGCCCTTTCCCTCAATAAACATCTGGCAACAAGTGGGTCACTGTTGCGACAGAATACGCCACGAGCTACGCCATCGCCAGAGCCCTTACAACAAGCTGCGCTACATATGTCGCCAATTTTCTTTTACGCGACGTGTTTCTGCAGCATGGAGCTCCACACCAACTGCTTACTGCCCGTGATCGGACATTCCTTTCTAAAGTCATCGCCGCCATCCTGAAGTCCTGATCAACAAGGCACAAGCTGACTACGTCTTACCATCCACAAGGTAATGGTCTTACGGAGCGTCTGAATTGAACCCTGACAGATAAGCTTGCAAAGCATGTCACGGCCGGCCATACTGATTTGGACTTTGCCCGACCCTATGTCATATTTGCTTACAATTCTTCGCGTCGCGACACTGCCGGTTATTCCCCGTTCTTTCGGTTGTTCGGCCTAGAACACAGAGTACCACTAGACACATCCCTTCCATCCGCCGCTGCAGAGACCAGCGAAGATACACTTGACGCCATCACCAGGCCATCTCAAGCACGCGAAATTGCTCATGCTCGCATCCTGACCTCCTAAGAGAACCAGCGGCGTTTGTACGTTCGACAACACAATGACGTCCACTTTTCGTCTGCATCTGTGGTACTCCTCTGGGCTTTGACTCGTCAGGTTGGCCTGTTAGAAAAACTCCGGTCTCGGTAAACAGGCCCATATTGAGTGCTGCGTGCCGTGACTCCAGTTAAGTATGAAATCGCCTCATTCAGTACCATTGCCTCATACCCGAATTCCACTGAAGAAAGAAAAGGAGTGTGAGCGGATTGAATAAAGGAGACAATCACGTTTTTACCCATATGAAGCACGCCTTGAAACTTATAAACACCGTTTCTTTCGTTTCGCAATATTTATGGTGGAGGTGGTGGGTGATTGAAGTAAAGCTAGCTGCGGAGCCACCTATTCCTTGCCGAAGTCACTGCCTCTCCGCATTAGCGCCTTTAGCTGCTCACGTGTCCGAAGATAGAGAAGCGCACGCGCTAATGCCCGCCGTTCTACGATTGATGCCTGCTCCTGCTTAGTGCTACTGCCCAGAACTTCGGGTTTTCTCATGGGTAGCAGGCGAACATGTGGATGAGTGGTTTAAACATTACCAACGACTAAGCATGTCCAACGGTTGGCACACTACCCACTATATAACCAATATTGTATTTGCACTCACTTACACTGTCCTGATGTGGCTTGTATATCTTAAAAATATTAATTCCGGGGAACACCCATTCGACGAGCTAAAGAAATGGTTCGTTGATTAGGATGGGAGAAAGAAGTCGCCGAAGGGAGCGGCCGCATCTCACGTCGGCTACGTTTTCCAAAGAATTTCGCAGTGATTATCTGTCATTTACTCCTTGAATTTAACACCAGCGTACGCAGAAAGTCACCAAGATTCTACTGGCGCCATATTCAAGGTGGGAAACGACTTCCTTCCGAATTAGAGCTCTTTTGAGCCGCGCCCGACCGGCTCCACGCTAACCCTCACCGGAGTAGTCCGGACGCTGGGCCTCACCAGCCACCCAAGGGGACGCGCCTAGCCCCATCGCTCACGGGGGCGCAATGATGCATGTCCAAATGAACGGGGAGGACATCTCCCCCGAAGAGTTTATTGAGGGCAACGGTTGGTACACCATCGGATGCAAGACTCAATCTAACCGTGAGACCGCGCAGAGCAACACCCAGAATGGAGCCCACTCCCGTACCGGCGACGGAGCAAACGGCAACCGACAGCGTTCGCGTCAACAACACCGTAACGTAAAGCAGCAAGTCATCAGGAACAGCAAAATGCCACTACTCCCACGAAGTTATTTCAAGCCCGCGATACGACCAACAGGAGGCCTCGACGTTGCCACCACCGGAATTGTGCGCCTCGCATCGGCCATTTACCGGGGGGCCAACGTGGCGGCGCAAGAAGCAGCGGAGGCCACGGTGTGCTCCAACAACCACCAAACCATACTAGTCATGAGTACACCCCACGCTACTCACGCCGCTAAGTATAGACAATTAGAAGCCATCATCATCGGTGATCGCCGCCACGAGGTCAGTGCCTAGGAGACGTCCCCCGACTACACGGTGAAGGGAATAATCAGGGGAATCACGTTGGAGGAGTACGCCAAGTTCATTCACACCAACATCATTCACGGACGCAACCCCCACGCCCTGGCAGCCAAACGGCTCAGTAATACCAAGATGGTCATAGTGGCCTTTGAAGGAACGCGAGTGCCCTCCTACGTCAGGTACGGCGGCGCCCTCCTTCTCTTCGCCCTGTATCGTAAGCAAATGGACATGTGTCACTGCTGCGGAAGACTCGGTCAGCGCATTGACGTGTGCCCCAATCCTCAGGACACACTGTGCCGTGGTTGTGACGCCCTTAACCCAGGCCCTGACCACCAATGCTCCCCCCGTTGCAAGCTGTGTGGGGGAACGCACATGACGGCGGATCGCAACTGCCGCGCCAGATACAAGACCCCCGACGACGTGACAGAGCCAACGGGAACGACACAGGGCCACCGAGGAGAGGCCGCCAATGTCACCAGCCCCGCCGGCAAGTCCCGCTCAAGATTTAGGACCCGCAGCCGAGGCCACTTCCGGTCCCGGAGCCGCATCCCAGACCCCTGGCACCAACGCCGGGTGTGCAGCCGCACCCCCAGGACCCCAACGAGAGACACCGAGACCACCGAGAAGGTGAGACGGCAGATGCGGTCACGGGGAAAACGAGCACCAACCGCGAAGGCTGGCGACAAAACACCCGCCAAGACAGAGACGGAGATAAATAAATTAACGCAGGCGATACAAGCGCCGCAGAAGCAAATAGAACAGATGCAGACACACATTCGCGCAAAAGACGAACTCATAGAACAACTCCTGCATTTCGTGAAAAGCAGTACTGATACATAGGCGATTCAGGAAACACAAGAATAACCCATAGAGGAGGACGAGGTTGTATGCCCCGACACTAAACGCAGACCCACTCCCACACAGGCCACGCAGGGAACACAAGAGGAACATTTAGATGACGACGTGGTCGAATTCCCCGATACTAAACGCAGACCCACTCCAACCCTTACAGAGGCAACACGACCCAAGCACACGCGCGCATCGATACGCGAATAGATGCACTCGAGGCTCGCTTAAGCTATTTTGAGGAAACCATCTTCGCGTTCATCACGCGTATCATCCAGCAGAGCTTGGAAAGCGTTCACCTCAGACTGTCCAGATTAGAAGCCACGAACAGCACGCTCGTACCGTCGCATAGGAAAGCGGCCCAACACATGTAACAACACATTGTCACCTGTAGGTAGTGGGTCGAGGGCAAGAGTGCAAAGAAGACCGTGCGCCCCTTCCCTGCTCAAGCCAGCGCCGACGCACGCGTTTTGCAAAAGCCAGCTGCTCTACGGTTTATTAAACCTTGTATACTACTTCTCAAGGCTCGTGACAAACTAATGGAGGTGCTGGGTACGCGTCCTCACGGAGTTGCAGACCTCTCCAAGGATCCGCGCTACGAATCCAGTGCATTTCAACATTCCCGTGCATCGGGCCAGCCGCAGGATCAGGGGACTGTCCCCAGAAGTCGTCGACGCTACCATTCCCACCACATCAACCGCTATGACAATCGCTTCCTTTCAAACCGCCCCAACCGTAACGGGAAGCATGATGTCGAACCGGTACACACTTGAGAGGCCACGGGTCCCGAAGACGTTTCATGGCACAGTGCTCGAAGACTCGATGGTCGACTTGGAGCGCGTGGCCTCCGTGAACGAATGGAACGACAAGGAAAAACTCAGGCATGTCTACTTCTACCTGGAGGATGGCGCGCGTACGTGGTTTCACAACCGCGAGGAGCAACTAACGTCGTGGCGCGAGATTTGTCGTCAGCTTTTGGAGAGTTATACCAGTTCTGATCGCCTCAAACGAGCGGAACGAGCGATTCAGGGCCGCGTCCAGTTGCCAAACCAAACTGTGACCCTGTTCGTCGAAGACATGACGCGTCTCTTTAGACGAGCGGATCCAATAATGATGGAGGATAAGAAGTTACGTCATCTGATGCACAGGATCAAGGAGCAACTCTTTGCTGGCCTCGTACGGAGCCCTCCGAAGACGGTCGTGGAGTTCTTGTCCGAGGCCGTGACCAAGGAAATAATCCTTCTGCATCGCTCGAACCTGTATGCGCGACAAGGGAACAGCATGTCTGCTGCTGACATTTTCACGGCCATAGGAAGCAACGGTGACTGCGAGAACTCATCCGCTCGGTAGTGCGTGAAGAGTTGCAAAAGGTCGCCGTAACACCGCACGCTACGGTAAGCTCCATAGCAAGCCTTATCAAGAATGAACTGCACCAGGCGTTCCGTGACACTTTGCCTTGCGGCAGTATCTCCTGAATACCACTGTGCGACCTACGCGGAAGCCCTGAAGTGCCCTGCTTCCTCTCCGCCGCTGTTCGTTCGTGCTGATCCTATGGGGTCACTTCAATCGGCGAAGCCGATATCGTACTACGACGCTGGATACACGCCGGCGCCCTTGGATCATGCCGCTCCATTTGCCCATCGTTCGGAGCAAGCGGTTCACTACGTCGACGAAAAACGCCCGCCCCTCAGAAGTCGGATGTTTGGCGCCCACCCGATCATCGGCCTCTGTGCTTTCACTGCGGTGAAGCTGACCACTTGTACCGCATGTGCCCATACCGGCGCCTTGTGCTTCGCGGTTTTTCCTCATACTCGCCGCCACCCCGATACGGCCAGAGACCCCGGGACATTCAGGACTACCTCTGTCAGCAGCACTTGCCACCGCCTGCCAGACGGCTGTCGCGATCGCCGTCTCCGAGACCATTTTCACCTCCGCCCCAGCGGTATTCTCCCGAGCGGTCACCCAGTCCCCGCCGGGAAAACTAACTGAAGCGATCTCTGGGGGCGAGGTCGCTGACGGTCGAAGTGCTGAAGACCTCCGACGGACGCAATTACAGAAAGATACCGATCCGGCCTCACCTGATGCTGAACGGGATGACCGGCTTTCGCTCGATATACCAGTGACTATTGACGGTTAGGCCGTTACTGCTTTAGGGAACACCGGTGCAGACTACTCGATATTAAGAGGGAAAATAGCAACGCAGCTGAAGAAAGTAATCACTCTCTGGTATAAATCGGAGATTTGGACGGCTGGCGGCCACGTAATTACTCCACTGAACGCCTGCACAACTAGAATTCAGATTCAAGGATCTACATTCGTAGCGAGCTGCCTTGTCTTATGCGATTGCTTCCGCGACGTTATTGTTGGGGTTGATTTCCTGCAGGAGTACGGCGCGATTATCGATCTGCAAGAGCGTCGTATCACTTTCTCTGCCGAACGAGCAATCGACGTGCAAGACGGCCAATGGCGTGACGACGCACTTCGTGTTTCTGCAGAGAGTGTAACGCTTTCTCCACGAGGCAGTGTCCTCGTCGACGTCACATGCTGTGGCTTACGCGATGGCGAAGCGGTGGCCGAAAGTAAGTTGGAACACCTACGGAAGCAAAGTGTTTGTGTGGCTCGAAGTGTTATACAGCTTCGTGTTGGTCATTCGCAACTGCTTGTTACCAACATTAGTTACAAGCACCGACAACTGTTCCCCGGCACTTCGTCAGCGTTTGCAGACGCAGTAGCAAATGTTAACAACTGTTTCACGTGTGAATTAGTGGAGACAGCAGGCACGTCTCTGGGTCATCTCGACATAAATTCTGAACTTTCCACCGATAGCCAGATAGCACTGCGCAAACTCTTGCTTGAATACAGGACCTGCTTCACCAATTCTTCCAAGGTACGCCAGACTTCCATCACTAAACACAGGATCATAACGCACGCCGATACACCAGAAGCCTTCCCGCATGTCGGCAAAAGAACGCGAAACCATAAGTACGCAAGTCGGGAGATGCTTTACGATGGCGTGTTCGAACGTTCCAACATCCTGTGGTCATCTCCGGTCGTTCTTGTCAAAAAGAAAGACGGAACGCTACGCTTCTGTGTCGACTACCGCAAGCTCAACAACGTGACTAAAAAGGACGTGTACCCGCTGACGCGTATCGACGACTCGTTAAACTACGGCATGCCCACTTCTCTCGATTTAAAAAGCGGGTACTGGAAAATCGAGGTAGACGAACGCGACCGCGAGAAAACAGTCTTTCTGACTCCAGCTGGTATCTGTGAATGGCGAGTACTTCCTTTTGGCTTGTGTTCAGCCCCGGCTACTTTCAAGTGAATGATGGACACCATCCTTTCTGGACTGAAGTGGCAGGCATGTCTTGTGTACCTAGATGATATGGTCATCTTCTCTGAAACCTTCGAGCAGAATCTTCACTGCCTGCGGAGTGTGCTAGAAGCCATCGAATTGGCAGACCTCACACTTAAGCACGAAAAGTGCCACTTTAGTTATGAAGAGCTCACGTTCCTCGATCATGTAGTAAGCGCCAAAGGGGTCCGACCCGACTCATAGAAGCTTGCCGCTGTGGCCGCGTTTCCAGCTCCTGCCAATAAGAAGGCTGTTCGGCGCTTCCTGGATTTGTGTGCCTACTATTGCCGCTTTATTAAAGGCTTTTCTAAGAGAACGGAACCGCTGACTCGCCTTACAAGGGACGACACGCCATTTGTGTGGCATAGTGAGCAACAGGCGGCTTTTGCTGAATTACGACAGTGCCTGCAGTCAGCACCCGTTCTTGCACATTTTGACGATGATGCTGATAATGAGGTGCATACCGACGCCAGTAGCATTGGCCTTGGCGCAGTGCTCGTCCAGCTTCAAGATGGAGTGGAAAGAGTTATAGTGTATGCCAGCCGCTCCCTGTCCCGTGCCGAGGCGAATTATTCGATCCCCAGTCAGGAAACGGAGGACGATGACGGCTACCTGAGCGGCAATTATTCGTCGGACTTAAGCAGACGCCACACAGGGGAGTCTGCGTAAGCAGGCGTTTGGTGTGTTGCGACACTACGTACTCGGGCACACGAGGTTTGTACCCTCCCGTAGAAGCCGTGCGCGGCTTTGCCGTGCCCGGGGAAAAGAGGATCCTGGGGGTTCAGCAGATGCCGGGCGTTCAGACCTTTATGGCCCCTCGGCGGAAGCAACGCACCTCTTCGGTCTCGGCTTCACGTAGACGGCACCTACGGACTGACCCACCCTGGGGAAATCGGAGTCGCCTGTTCCTGTTCTCCTGTCTCCAATATTTGACTTTCCCTCTACTTTTAAATCTTTCATGTCTTCACTTCTTTTTACTTCCTATTTCTGAGGCCAACAGGCATCCCTCAACGTGGGCATCCCTCAACGACTGTCCAATATCCACGCTTAACATCTGAGGTGAATTTGAGTCCGACGTGCTCAGCAGGATCCACTAGCTTGCCTTCGAGTGAATTCAACAAAATGATAGCCGCGGACCTTTCACCCGCGCAGGCTGATGAACTCAGCCGTCTGATAGCGTCGTACCGGGACGTTTTTCACTTCGGCAACCGCCCACTTGGCCAGACAACGGATGTCATGCACCGAATAGACACAGGCGACGCAAACCCGATTCATCGCCGTCCGTATCGTGTTTCTGCTGCTGAACGGGCGATTATACAAATAGAAGTTGACAATATGGCTGCAAAAGACATTATAGGACCTTCGTATAGCTCATCGGCATCCCCAGTAGGGCTTGTTAAGAAAAAAGACGGCACCTGGCGTTTCTGTGTCGATTACAGACACCTGAACAAGATCACTATGAAGGACGTATATCCGTTGCCACGCATAGATGATGCCCTTGATTGCCTCCACAAAGCGAGTTATTTTTCGTCCATCGACCTGCGGTGTGGCTATTGGCAGGTTGTCGTAGATCCTATAGACCGCGATAAGACCGCTTTTGTGACACCTGACGGGTTATACCAATTTAAAGTTATACCCTTCGGCCTATGCAATGTGCCAGCCACATTTGAGGGCATGATGTATTCGCTCCTTCATGGCTTCAAATGGTCGACCTGCTTATGTTACCTAGATGACGTTATTGCTTTCTCAACGACATTTGACAGCCATATTCAGCGCCTGTCCGCCATCCTCGAAGTGTTCTGCAGCGCTGGTCTTCAGCTTAACTCACACTTAACTCACACGAATAGTAACGCGGGCAGTACACGTTCTAGCAACAGAAAGTGTGCTTCCATCGGCGACTCTCACTGCACGTTGCACGGCGGTTGTCAGGACTTTCTTCAGCTTCTCACGAAGACTAGAGCTCATCTCCAAGATCTGTGCACCAGTGTCGATAAGGGCCGTAACACTAACACCGTCGAGTTGGACTTCGAGCAAATTAGAGCGGGTAGGAACAGCCACACGAGGATTTCACGGCCGGGTAGAGAATGCAGCGTCACCTCCGGGCGCTGCACTCGTTAGTTTTCCGATGCACAGTGGCCAACATACTTCTGTACGGAGCGATAAAGCCCAGGCCAAAATAAACGACACCGCGCGGTGGTGGACGGCTGGCGTCGCTACCGAAATCAAATAGTCTTCTATGGCTTCGACACCGTTTCCACGCCTCCCCGATCGTCCTCTTTCTAAAAGAGGGCGCACCGAAGAAACCTTTCAGTTTTCCGCAAAGAATGTTGACAAATTTCCACGGTTCCATATTATCCACATTCAATGCCCAGAAATGACATAAAGATTAGTCTCACCTTTCCTTGTATGGAAGTTTCTTATGGACACAATCGGACCAGGCTACAAAGCCACGAAAATGGCCGGTGGAAACCTTCTTCTAGAAATTCAGAACAAGACCCACTATGAAAAACTGAACAACCTCCTGTCCTTTGGCAAAACTCTTATAACTGTAACTACACACTGCTCCTTGAACAGAGTTCGTGTTGTGGTATCTGACAGTAACCTCTTGAATATCACCGAAAATGAACTCTTGACGGATGGAAATATGAAAATGTTGTCCAAGTGCAGCGAATCAAGATAACGTGCCATGACCAGGAAATACTGACAAAGCCCTTAGTCCTAACCTTCGCTCCAGCATACTCCCAGAATATATCCAAGCAGGCTACATAAAGATACGTGTCAGACCATACATTCCTAATCCTCGCAGATGCTTCAAGTGGCAGAAGTTTGGTCATAGCTCCCAGAGCTGCCGTGGCCGAGTGTTCTGCGCAAAATGTGGTGGTAATGAACATGCAGCGAAAAATTGCACATCTTGCACGCACTGTTCAAACTGTGATGGAGATCATCCTGCGTACTCTCGCTCTTGCCCTGCGTGGAAGAGAGATAAGGAGATCACTCTAGAAGTGAAAGAGAGCATTTCATTTAATGAAGCAGGGAAGCGATTTTTTTTAAAACCTTCTTATGCCGATACGACGCGCGTTGGGCAGCGCGGTTCCGGCCTCTAGGAGCTGTCCGAACCACACACAGTGTTCCGACAGCAGCTACTTCTGCCCCATCGGTGGTGGCAGCTGCCGCTGCTCTACCTTCATCTAAGAAGGTCCAGCAGGCCTCCGAGCCTGTAGCCTTTAACTCCCCTACACATGCAGTGATGCCTGACAAATCGCCCCATGTGCACCGGGAAAGGGTGAACAGCGCTTCGCAAGAGGCGATCGATACTTCTTCTTGCCCCTCTACGCCTCTGGCACAGAGGTAGTGGCATGGCTCACTTGAGCGCGCCAAAAAAGAAAAATCTCGAATCACTGCTCCAAAAAACACAACTCCTTCAGGTAAATATCTTTTGTATGCAGAGCATTCATTTTGCTTTTAATTAATATGACTGTCCAAATTTCGCAGTGGAACATCAGAGGTCTTATCAGCAATTTAGATAACGTGCAAGAACTCATCAGTCACTTCCAGCCAAAAATGCTCTGTGTACAGGAAACGCATGTGAATTCATCACATAATATTTTTTAAGCAGTTCGTAGTTTTTAGAAAAGATCGTGATGATGCTCTCACATCACCAGGAGGCGTTGCGATAATTGCTAATAAGTCAATCACCTGTCAAGAGGTGACATTACAGACTCCTCTTGAGGCTGTGGCAATCCGCGCCATATTGCATGATAGGCTCGTAACACGCTGCTCGTTATATATTCCACCAGATTATATATTGAATAGGATGGTTTTTGAAAACTTGATATCCCAGCTGCCTCAGCCCTACCTAGTGCTTGGCGATGTTAATGCCCACCATAGGTTATGGGACGACTCGCGGTGTGATGCAAGAGGTCATCTCATTGAAAATTTCCTGCTGTCGTCAGGTACCTCCCTCTTCAATAAGAAGGAACCTACCTTCTACAGTACGAGACACAACACGCGCTCTGCCATAGACTTAACAATTGGCTCTCCTTCACTACTACCACATTTTGAATGGTCAGTGATCAAAAATTCGTATCGAAGTGATCACTATCCTATCATTCTACAGAATGATACAGAACAATTGAGACTTAATTTTTATCCGCCTCGCTGGAAGCTCAAGACTGCAGATTGGCAACGATATCGGGAACTTAGCTAAGCATCTAGAAATTGTAATAATAACCTAAGTATAGATAGTGCGGTCTCATATATCACTGTGGTGATATATGAGACCGCACTCGACGCGGTGACAAACTGTGTACAGCAGACACATGGTTCCGCAACCAAGAAACGAATCCCTTGGATGAATGACGCATCTATGAAGGACGCCCGGAAAGATCAAAATAAGGCTTGGGGCCTTTTGCGTCGTTCACCAACGACGGAAAACCTTAAAAATTTTAGACAGATGAAATCGAGAGGCCGGCGCACACGACGTCCAGCACGCAGAGAAATTTGGGGAAGATTCCTTTCAGGAATCAATTCTTACACGGATGAGGCTAAGGCGTGGAAGAGATTCAGAAAATTTTAAGGTCGACAATCGCACCCACGTCCTTTGGTGAATGATCAAGGAGAAAGCTTGGCAGAACAGGCTAAAGCCCTTGGTAACCACTTTGAAATATTATCTACTTCGGCACACCACTCCGAGTCCTTCCTCAAACGTAAAGCTATAGCCGAAAAAAAAACCATTGAATTGCAAAGGTGGAGATGATGTACCATACAACCGTCCTCTTGTCGAATTTAAGGCTGCACGGAGCAGCTGTAGCAACTCCTGACCTGGAGGTGACAGAGTTGTATATGACATGATAAGATACTTGAACGCTGAAAGTCAAATGACATTACTTTTCCTTTTTATAGAATCTGGGCTGCGAGATACATACCTTCCACATAAAAGGAAGCTACAGTAATTCCTATTCTAAAGACAGACCAACACCCATCTTTAGTATCCAGCCATAGGCCAATTGTGCACACAAGTTGCATCTGTAAGCTTTTTGAGAAAATGATTAACCGACTATTCCTGTATTATCTGGAAAATAACAATGTGCTAGATACATATCAGTGCGGTTTTCAACTGTTGACCACCTTGCTCGTATAGAAGCAATATTAGGAGATGCATTTGTCGACAACCAATATTTTTGTCGGTCTTTTTTGATATGGAGAAAGCCTATGATACGGCATGGCGCTATGGAATACTACAAGACCTATCGTCTATGGGGGTACAAGGCAATATGTTGTATCTCATAAAAAGTTATCTCTCGAACCGGACTTTCCGTGTCAGACTTCGGAACACACTGCCAAGACTTTTCATTCAGGAAACTGGTGTACCTCAGGGAGGCGTCCTGAGTTGCACATTGTTCATCGTTAAAATGAGTTAGCTTCGTTCTACCACACCACCAACAATTTCTTACTCTGTTTACGTCGATAACGTCCAGATAGGTTTTAAGTCTTGAAATCTAGCCATCTGTGAAAGAAAAGTCCAGCTTGCTGTTAGCAAAATGTCGAATGGGCTGATGTGAATGGCTTCAGGTTTAACGCTCAAGAAAGCACTTGCGTGCTTTTCTCTCGAAAGAGGGGTTTCGCTGCAGATCCTGCCATTGAGCTGCATGGAGCACATATTTCTTGGATTAAACTTTGACTCAAGGTTAACTTTTACGACCCACATTAAATACCTCCAGGCAAAGTGCCTAAAAACAGCCAATACATTAAAGATACTGTGACACACTGTTTAGGGCAGTGACAGGAGATGCCTAATGCATCTTTATAAGAGTATCATACGTTCTCACCTGGATTATGGATCAGTCGTATATCAATCTGCAAGGCCAAGTGCACTAAAGATGCTTGATCCAACAACCACCAGGGGAACGTGCATAGAACTTGTCTTTGCCAACTTCAGGCTAGATCCGATCGATGAAACATTGGCTCTACATTCCACGGACCACAAATCAGTGATAATGAAGGAAAAACGGAATCCAGAACTCAACACGAGATGTGAGTTATGACAAATTAAACATTGTAGATACTGTACATACGCGTTGTCACTCTTTTACATGCGCGAGTTGGCAATGTCACGGGTGATTTACGGTAAGAACGATCCCCAGTGCTTCACCCACTCGTCTTGATTCACTTCGTGGAGATACGTGGATTCTAGTATGAATACAGGACAAGAGAACAGCAGGCAGCGTGTCTCAACCAGAACAGCTCAAGCAATCTCGAGCTCGCGCCTCAAAGACGACTGGCGATGTGGCTGCAGCGCCGCGCATTCCTCTTCACTGCAATCGTCCCCATCAGAAAAGGAGCCATCCTGGCGACTCGTGGTGAATAGAATCATTGGGTCGTAATACGGCTTCAGGCGTTCCCGTGCCCACGACAGCGTTGGTCCGTAGGTGGCGTGACAGGCTCTACAATATAGTTCACAGGTGATGTCTGTGCTACAACACGGTAGGGTCCTTGATATTTGGAAAAAGCTTGAATAAGAGTCCAGCAGGAACGGCAGGAACCCAAAGCCACACAAGGGAGTCCAGAAGAAAGTGACAATGTGGGTGATCATCGTCACGTTGAGATTTTTGTTGCCATTGGTCGACGGTTGTAAAGAAACGGGCGAGCTGACGGCATTCCACTGCGCGGCGGGCAGCGTCAGAGATGGGCGTACATTCGGATGAGTCGGGTCTGTACGGAAGAATGGTGCCGAGGGTAGTCGAAGGTTCGCGTCCATACAAGAGGAAAAATGGGGAGACGTTTGTGGTCGCCTGTGGTGCAGTGTCGTAGGCGAACGTCATGAATGGCAAAATGAGGTCCCAATTAGTGTGATCAGAGGCGACGTATTTGGAGAACATGTCGCCAAGGGTGCGGTTAAATTTTTCCGTCAGACCATTAGTTTCGGGATGGTAGGCGGTGGTGGTGCGATGAACGATGCGACATTCCTCAAGGAGCGCGTTTATGACTTCGGAGAGGAAGACACGTCCTCTATAACTCAAAAGTTCGCAAGGTGCACCGTGACGGAGAATAAAGTTTTTCAGGAGGAAGGATGCTATTGCACGAGCGCTGTCAGCAGGGAGAGCGCCTGTTTCTGCGTAGCGTGTCAAATGGTCGATGGCGACGACTATCCAGCGGTTTCCGGAAGCCGTGCTCGGAAGGGGTCCATACAGGTCAATGCCAATGCGATCGAAGGGCCTGGCCGGACACGGGATTGGCTGGAGTGGACCAGAGACATGGAGAGCAGGAACTTTGCAGTGTTGGTACTGAGGGCGCGACCGAATGTACTTGCACACAAAGGTGTTCGTTCCACACCAATAAAACCTGGCGCGAAGCCGGGTTTACGTCTTGAAGACACCAGCATGTGCACACTGTGGGTCAGTATGGAAGGCAGAACATATTTCACCACGAAGATGTGGTGAAATATGTTCACCACATCATCGTGGTGAAATAGCAACCACTTGCGGACGTCAGAGGCGTAATTCCGGCGATAGAGAAGTTCATCCCGAATTTGTAAGTGAGATGCTTGACGGTGCAAAGCTCGAGAAGGTCGTGGAACTGTCGAAGGGTTTGAAAGGAAGCGGATAAGAGCACTAATCCAGGCATCCTTGCGTTGCTCCGAAGCCATGTCGCAGCCTGCTGGGAACGAAAGCACCTGGTAAACGGCAGAGAGGCGGCTATCGCTTTCGGTTGACAGGGGCGAACGGGAAAGCGCGTCGGCATCGGTATGGCGGCGGCCAGACCTGTAGACAACTCGCACGTCGAAATCTTGCAACCGTAAAGCCCAGCGAGCTGATCGATCTGGGGGATCCTACAACGTGGACAGCCAACAAAGTGCATGGTGATCTGTAATCACGTCGAAGGGGCAGCCATAGAGGTAGGGTCGAAATTTACCAAGTGCCCAGATTATGGCCAAAGACTGCTTCACCGTAACGGAATAATTCTTCTCGGCTTTGATGAGGGTGCGGCTTGCGTATACAACGACGTACTCGTCGAATTTGTGCTGCGCGAGCACAGCGCCGAGTCCAACACCGCTGGCGTCGGTGTGAACTTCGGTCGGAGCTGTCGGATCGAAGTGACGCAGCATAGGCGGCAAGG
The DNA here is from genome assembly GCF_013339745.2 of Dermacentor silvarum. Lineage (NCBI taxonomy): Eukaryota > Metazoa > Arthropoda > Arachnida > Ixodida > Ixodidae > Dermacentor > Dermacentor silvarum. Next base: position 148,270,115 of record NC_051158.1, on the reverse strand, counting down.
TCAGTAGACGACGCAACTCTTGGAAGGCATCGTCACAAGCGGACGACCAGGCGTAATCGTTCAAGTCGCTCCGTAGAAGCTGATTCAAGGGAGCGGTGATGGACGCAAAATTCCGAATGAAGCGGCGAACGTAAGAACACAGGCCAAGGAAGCTGCGAAGTTCTCTTACGGAGGAAGGATTGGGAAAATGAGCAACTGCTCGGAGCTTGGCGGCATCAGGAACAATACTATGTTTAGAGAGAGATAAATGAGATGGGAAAGGCAGGGAGGTTAACCGAAAGATGGGTATCCAGTTTGCTACCCTGCACTGGGGAAGGGGTAAGGGGAGACAGAAAGATAAAGAAAAATGCACACACATAGAAAGAGAGGGTGATCAGAAAAAAAAACACAAACACACGCACACACACAAAGGAACTCAGGAGTGTCACAGTCGTTCAAGCAGGTCGCTTGTCCGGAGGAACTACATGGCCAAGTATGGTGACCTGACTTTCGCCAAAGTGGCATTTCTTCAGGTTGAGCTGAAGGCCGACGGAAGTTAGGCACCGTAACACTTCCTCCAGCCTACAGAGGTGTGTGGGAAAATCGGGCGAAAAAGTAACCCCATCATCTAAGTAGCACAGGCACGTTTTCCACTTGAGACCACGCAAAAGGTTGTCCATCATACGCTCAAATGTTGCGTGGGCGTCGCAAAGCCCGAAAGGCATAACACGAAATTTATATAGGCCATCTGGTGTTACAAAGGCCGTTTTAGGTTGGTCTTCGGGTGCCATGGGGACTTGCCAATAGCCGCTGCGTAAGTCGATAGAAGAGAAGAACTCCGCGCCTTGGAGACAGACAAGGGCGTTGTCAATTCTCGGAAGAGGGTAAACATCTTTACGAGTTATTTTGTTAAGACGACGGTAATCGACACCTAATCCAATCGATCCATTCTTCTTCTTAACAAGAACAACGGGTGGTGCCCAAGGGCTATCCGAAGCCTGAATGACGCCACGCTTGAGCATGTCAGCGACTTGGTCATCGATAACACGGCGCTCTGTCGCGTATACACTATATGGTCTTTGTCGCAGTAGCGCCCTGGTACCCGTGTCGATGCGATGACAAACAGTTGACGTGCGGCCCAAGGGAACATGCTGGCAGTCGAAAGAGGAACGGTACTTGTCGAGAAGGTGTAGAAGCTGGGCGCGTTGGGAAACAGTCAACGTGTCGGCGATGGAGCTATGTAAAACATCGGGCGAAGGCGGCTCCTGCGCGGGGTACAGGTATGCAGGATGCGCCGAGTTTCTCGTTCGCATGAGTTTTACCCGAGTTTGCTCGACGGCAGTCAGTGAACGGAGATAGCAAGGAACGTGCAATAACAGCAGGCAAAAAGAAATGTCGAGATTAAGCCGCGTATGACAACATGAGCGCACCCTACGCAGCACAGTGCTTTCGCGCTTCTAGCACAGAGGACTGCGCAACAAAATGCGCCAGCGCCACGTATTGTTATCAACGTATTATCGCAATTTAGCATTGCCGTGACTGTCCCGCTGTCTATCTCCACACTTGCCGTGAGCCGCTTGCCACGCCTTTCCCGGGCGCGTCAAGGGCGTGCCTCCTCTTTCGAGCATTATCTTGCTATCCTCCGTCGAATGCGAACTGGGCACATGCGGTGCATTCTTGCACCTAAACTTTCCCTCAATCGAATACATTGAAATACAACAAATAAAATAACAAACATTTTATTTCTTACAGTATCTGTTTTTCGTTTTGAATGCTATAAATTTGTGATGACAAACGGACATCGAGTGAATTATTAATTTTTGCACTTTTTTGCCGCGAGTGGCGACAGTGAGGCGAAAGCTTACAAGCGGATACATTCTAGAGGGTTGCGCGCACGAGGGAGTTCATACGGTGAGCAATCGCCAGGGGCGCTGCCGTGCTATTCTCGATAAAATCGATGCGATGATGACGCATAAAGTCAGTCATGACAATGATCTGTCCATTCCCTGTCTATTAGGGGAATGGCAACGCAGCGCTGCGGCATGGCTGTTCACCGCAGGTGCTTTCACTGAGGCGGCTATTAAGGCCACCGCCTTACCAACTGAAACGACACTCCAGCCATAGAGACGGGGGCAACGGCTGTCGCTGCAAAATTTCTGTGCGGTATTGTAGGGTCCGTAGTGACGCAGCACAGTGAAAATGCACCAGTTTACCTGCGTGCGCGAAGTCTCCACGATGCATTGCGAAGAAGAGCGTGCTATCCAGCGACACAATTCATCGCTTGTCATCGCTTGCCAAGTGAAGTTGCCTCCGTGCGCATGTAAGCAGGATTTGAGTGTGTTGTTCACTCCAATGTGCTTGCCGATTACCTCTGCTGCTGAGCTAATAGCGATCGCAGATGAATATTGTAACGACAGCACAGCAATCGCATTTTGGCGGGTGAGGCTCTTGTGTGCAGTTAGGATATTAGACTTCCAACGCAGGAATGCGTTGCAATTGTTTAGCGTGCCATGCTTGTGATGAAGAAATGCCATCGCACTGGTGTGTTTGCGCTGACCGCTGACCGTGTTTGCGACACTGCGGCTCCGATACATCACTGATGACAGAGCAGCCATCTCAAATGACAGCTGCGATACGTTGTCGTTGGAAAACACTACGCACTGCACAGGATCATCGTCCACTGCGGCGCATCGATGCTTTGCAAGCAGCTACAGTGACGTGCCGATAATTATTTGCTGTGCTCTACGTCGCCACAATGCAGGCAATGAACTGTATTGTGGGGCCATCCACAGCCCAAGAAGCGAAAGTCGACGCTTTTTTTTATTGATGGTGGTGCTCAGTACATCACCGATGACAGTGCGTTGCGCTGTTTTATTTCGCCGGTCAATATTGCTATTGCCTCTCAGTTCCGCACCACGTCCCTGTTGCCGAAAAATAAGTTGGGCGTGGCCCAACCGTGGTGGGCGCGCACAAGAATTGCATGCCTCGCGCGGGGCGTGACCTATGGTTTTGATTGACAGGAGAACCCTTGCCAAACTCGTACATCGCGAAACCCCCCTCGAGTTGAACTCGTGAACATGGCGGCGGCAACAGCAGCCTGTGTCATCGCATCCAGCGGCAGTAAGCGTCAATATGACCATCTGGACCCGTTCACCTAGATGACCGACGTAGAGTTTCGCGTCACTTTTGCCTTTCCAAAACGTCAGTGCGCTGGCTTTGTGACGACGTCGTCTGCGGAGACAGCGTGGCGGGCAAATGATGTTTTCCGAGCACAGAGTTGTGTGACTAGGCTGCGGAGGAAAAGATCGTGCGATCGCTTCGGCTCTCTCTTGTTTCAAGCGCTGCTCGTCCACCGCTCCCCAGCCCCAGGCCCGGTCCCGCGTCATCATCGGAGTACTGGGGCACCTGCGACCACCAGGGGTTCAACCCGGACCAACCAACCTGCGCAGGCGAAGTGGTCACATTATATTGGAAGGCTCAGAATGGACGCAGGGCTGCCTTCCGGTACAACAGCTGCCGAAATCAGTTTTCGCAGTTACAGGGTACCGCTGCACTGCACGGGCCGAGAGCCGAAGGAAGTTACTTCGCCAACAAGGACCGCCTCGGCCGTCCGAACGACCACCTCTCCAGGCGGCAAATGATTTGGCTCACGTACTGCGTGAGCAAAAGTGTAGACATATGGCTGTTGAAGTAGATTACGGGCGACTTGTTTCCTCTATCGGAGCACGCCGTCGGCGACTGAAGGAACTACCCCCGTAAGTTCGCGAGGGGTGAGCTTCTGGCGCGACCTCCACTCGGTGGCCCCGGGAAGATACCGCAAATTGACGAGTGCCTTCTTCGCGACGAGCAAAAGTACAATCGAGGCCACCTAACGACGGACGACAACGTTCTGCCGAGCCGCCAAAACTGCGGCGGTGTTAAAGATGGTGGACCCTGGGTATTCGGCATGTTCTGCGCGACTAGAGGGGTGCAGCTACTTTCAAGGTCGACCGACGAAAGGCGGCGACTCTAGGTGCGATTATTGCAGCTAATGTTCAACCGCGAACCAATATTCATAGTGACGAATTGGCCGTATACAAATATATCCCAAATTTAGTGGATGCTAACGGGGCTATGCCTCAATCTGCATTGGGAGATTGTCAACAACAGCGTGAACTTTGTGGACCCCATCACGGGCGTTCACACGCAAAAAAATGGAAAGTTATTGTCAAAAAGTGAAGCGCCACCTCGTCAGCGATGGGTACAGGGTAACTACACCGATGCTGGAGTCCCACCTGGGATGGATGTGGTGGCACTCAACGGCCACGTGCGCTGCAAAGACTCTCTCTTGCGTTTGTTGGAAATCACAGATCGCTCCGCTACCCAGTATAAAGAGTCTTTCCTGCGGTTGTTAGAAGACATCTCTCGACGCTTGCCAGTATGAAGGCGCATCGCAAAGTAAAAGAAAATAAAGTGTAGTTTTCTGACCCTTGTATGAGTGCTTTCTGATATTCCTGAGTGCTTACACGGTAAGCGCGCGGCAAACAACTTAGGCGCTAGCCGACGCTCAATTTGTCTCGCAGCTGGGGCAGCTGGGATGCCTCGATGCGCGCGCGTGCACCGAGGCACCCTAATCGCAGTCCTAATTTAGCGCGAGCAACCAGCGATCTGTTGAAGCCCAGTGTGAAAACCAGGCGCACATCTATCTGTGCTCGGAAATGGGAGCGCAAGCACGTAGCGAGCCGCACCAATCCAATCTAGAGGAAAGAGAAAGCGCAACGAGCGATCAGTAAGAAAACTAAGGCACACCAATCGGTGCTCGGAAATGCTAGCGCAAGCACGTAGCGAGCTGCGCCATTCGAATCCAGAGAAAAAAAGAGGAGGGTGAGCGTCCCCTCGTGGTATAACGCGAAACGTATTAAACTACAAATTAGTCTAATAGACATTCAGTGTACATCTTGTAAATATTAAAATGCTTATAAGCCACATTAATGTGACTAATATTATTGTAATAAATCCATTTCTTTTATAACTTGCTTGTGCCTGTAATGCACTCGGTGGAACGACAAACAAGTGAAAGAAGGCGCGACCATGCACCGACCGTATGAGCCCCAGTTTGTCGACCGCCCTTATGGCAACGACCAAGGGTTGATAGCCACCCAGAGTGAATGTAGATAAACCAATGAAACTGGAGGCGTGCTGACGGGCAAACTTTGTTTTGTTACCATTTGTTCTTTCATCTTGGGGTGTCGCCAGAGCTCGTGAAGATCCCGAGTTTCGCCAAACTCGGCGCATCCTGCATAGCACCGCAGGTCGGAATATCGGATTAGTGGTTGTTGTACCACAGACTTGCTACTCCCGCCAGGTAAAACACCAAGTTGCTCAATTTTCCTACCTCGTCCCATTTGTTGGGTACACTCACGTGCTCGTAGATAGCGAGCCAGTCCTCCACGTCGGTGCCATCCACGCCAGTGAAGATAGGTGGGTCGTGTTGACGAGGGACACCGGGACATGCGGGTGGTGGGGGAGGAGGCGTTTGCTAGGAGGCGTCTTGCGGCATGGCAGATGGTAGTGCACGGGATCGAAGCTACAGGGGCATCGAAGGGGTTTCGGAGTGTTTTTGACGGTACAGCACACTCCGCCAATTTATAAGGGTGTTTATTGGACGGTACTTAAAGCAGCGCAAGGGCGACAGTCCAAAAAGCGCAGCACGGACTCTCAGCACGAGCGGCGCTCGAGAGCCGAAGAAAACGACCCACTAGAACGCGCTGGAGCGGATGACCCACTTCAGAGTTCCAACGCTTCGGTACAGCTATAATATTTAAACACATATGGAGATGGATTTTGCCAGAATTCTGTTACTCATTTATTGGTGAAAAGATTTACGGCCAATTTGCGGTATTACATAAGAAACACGTGTTGCTAAATCCAGCGAAAACACGGGGAATGCGGAAGGTGGAAATTTAAGACGGTGAGCAACACGAGGACAAGGTGAGAGCAGGCGCCAACGTTTCGACAAGTGGACGTGTTGCTAAAGGAATCGAGAGCAACCGGTGATTCTTTAAAGTATTGGATAGAAAATACAACCTTGTAAGTTTTCCGGATGATATTCGCAATGTCATGGACATATATCTAGAGATGGGTTTCGCCTGAATTGTATTACTAATTTATTTTCCGAACAACAAACAGCCAATCAGTGGTATTACATTGTTGAAATTTGTGGCTAAAAGTAATTCAGAACAATTTGCTGCTAGTGCAGGTGAGAGAATACAAAGCCGGGAGTTGTAAAGATAACTGCAATAAAATTTAGATAACATGACATGGGCTTTGTCGGAGTTCAATTAGTAATTTATTGTTGAAATATTAAACAATCGATCAGTGGTATTCCATTGGAAGCACGTGTTGCTAAAGCATTAGATGGCAACCACCTAATTCTTGCAATAATTTGTTACAGAATACATATCTGGCAGTTCTTTTAATGAAAATCGCAATTAAATAAAATATATTGTTACGACATTAGCCGGGCAAGGAGGAGAAGAAGACGTTAGCTGGTGTAGCCTATCGACGCCATCTTCAACTAACGATCAACCTGGTCCTGTAAATAAAGCGAGTTCAACCGTAACCGTAACAGTTTGGTGGTGGAGGTGCTGGGTACTTCGACCAAGATGACGGAGCTGCTGCAGCAAGTGCCGCACCGAAGCCAACACCTGGATCGACAGCCTCCGATACCACTAAAGATCCCGATTACCCACAGCGATGACCAACAGTTATCTTTTTCTGCTCCAGTGCGGACAACCGCGCCTGGATGCATCAGATAGAGCCATGCTCTTGCTCTTGAAAATTCCGCGAGGACCTGGAGGAATGGCTCACCCACTAAAGGCGTGTGAGCCAGTACAGCAGCTGGAACTCCACGGCTCATCTAGACAATGTCGTTCTCTTCCTCACAGACATAGTACTAGTGTGATTCAAGAACCATGAAGATACATTCACAACGTGGGACAGCTTCGTTACTGACCTCATAGAGTGCTTTGGCGATTACACCACGAAAAGGGAGCGGGCGGAGCAGACATTGCTTCAGCATACTCAAGTCGCAGGTGAGACCTGTACCACGTACAATGGCGAGATTCTGAAGATATGTAAAATGGTCAATCCCGGTATGTGCGAAGGTGACAAATTTGGACACCTTCTCAAAGGTATTGTCGAGGGTGTGAACAATTACTTAATCGGAAAGGAGAGTCTCGGCTCGGTCTCCGACCTCATCAAGCATTGCCGCATATTTGAGGCCTTGAAGCTACGCCGTATCACGCCAAAGTTCGGAAGGTTAGCGAAGGTCACAACGGTTGCAAGCGTTGACGACAACCACAGTTTTCAATTTAACCTTGGAACAACGGTAAGGCAAATTGTCCGCGAAGGACTTGAACGATACACCAAAAAGGCGTATATCGAAGAGCTTGATTGTGATTCCAACCACCCTCAAGAGCATAAATCTGCGGTATCTTCATGGTCTACAATGCCAGGTGCTGCAGATTGTCGAGTTGATCACCTGCGACAGCACCGACGTTCCTTTCCCGACGACATGATGCATGATCAATGCGTTTGTACAGCTACCACCCCGAATTGGCATTAGGAAGATCGCGTTTATTATTCGCAGCGTCCAAGGGTTGACCGTGAAGCCTGCAACCTCGTTGGCGCATCGCCTGTTCGCTCCAGCTGTGGCGTCGTGGCAGGTTTGTTCGTTTTTGTCGCCAGCGCCGACAGCCAACAAGATATGACCCACCACTGACTCAACCGAATTTTGAACTTGACATGTATGAGGACCACTGGCCGACCGACCCTGGCGCTGTACACACCTCAGGCGTGCCACCCAGGAATACCTTCCGACAATACAGCAGAAGGCGTAGCTGGCCAGCTTCAGACCACAGCCTCTAACTTTAACTAACCAACTTTAACTAACACGCTGGCCATGTACGTATCTTCCGACCACCGAGACTGGGATGACGTACTGTCGTTCATCACCTACGCTTATAATACTGCAAAGCATGAGATGACAGATTACTGCCCTTCTTATCTTCTTTACGCACGTCCACCGCTATGCTGCATGGACACTATACTACCCTTCGACTTTCACAGCGAGTAGTCTGTTGGCGTGACGATCTCTCTTGCCGAAGAATCCCGGCGTATTGCTCGCCTTCCTACTGTGATATCGCAACACCGATCGAAAGAGCGCTATGAAAGCCTGCATGTCTGTCTCGTATGCTAAAGGCGACTTTGGTTGGGGACCCCACAACGTAAACGTTGCTTATGCGAAAAGCTCTTACCCCAGTACACGCGCCCATTCATCATTATAGATCGCTTGAGCGACTTGACTTACGTGGTGGCATCCTTGACGTCAGGTGGTCGTCGGTCTAGCCGGACCCAAGTCGTACATGTTGCTCCTCTTAAGCTGTTTCACCCTTCACTTTCCCAGTGATTTCTACATGTCCAGTGGGCTTCGTCTGGGAACCGGTGATTGCTACGGCATGAGCCGGGCAAGGAGAAGATGACGTTAGCTGGTGCAGCCTATGGACGCCATCTTTACCTGACCATCAACCTCGTCATGTAAATAAAGCCAGTTCTACGTAACCGTAACAATATTGTGAGATGGGTTTCACCAGTATTCTATTATTATTTTCTTGTTTGAAGAATAAACAGCGAATCAGTGGTATGGCATTCGAAGCATGCGTTGCTAAGTGTAATCGAGAGCAACCGATGTTTCCCACAAGTATAGGTTACAGAATACAAACTTAGTTTTGTCGGAATTGTAGTACTAATTTATTGCTCAAAGATTAAACAGCCAAACATTGATGTTACATTGGAAGCTTGTGGTGGCTATATGCAATTGAGAGCAACCGCTGTTTCTTTGCAAGTATACGTTAGATATTACAAAGCTGGAAGTTTTTGTAATAATTATCGCAACAAAGTAAAGTAGATTTTGGAGGGGTATTGCCGGAATTGTATTACTAATTTATTCTTCAAACAATAAAAAGAAAATTCGTAATATTGCATTGGAAGCTTGTGTGGCCAAAGGTAATAGAGAACTGCTGCTTCCTTCATGTATAGGTTGGAGAATAAACACGTGGGGGTGCTTGTGAATTTATTCGCAATACCATTAATAGTTTTTTTTTTGTAAAATGCACTTTGTTGAAATTAAATACTAATTTATTGTTCAAAAATTAAACAGCCATTTTGCGATAGTGCCTAGGAAGCATGTTCGGATGAAAGTATTGCAGAGCAACCGCTTTTCCTTGCCAGTATAGGCTCGTGAATACAAAGCTGGGAGTTGTTGTAAGGATAATCGCAATACCAAGGACATGCATCGTTATACGGGCTTGCCGAAAATGTATTATTATTTCATAGTTTAAACATTAAACAGGAAATTAGTGATATTACATTGGAAGCATGTGTGGCCTAAAATAATTGAGAGCAACCATGATTTCTCGTAAGTCTACCTTTAGAGAATGTAAAAGAGGGTGTCTTTGTCCACTCATATAAATAAACATAGAAGGCTTTACTGAAACGATCATATTAAGAAAAGAACGTCTGAGAGTATGATCGGTACAGCTATAATCTCATGGAGTAGTTCACAACAAATATGTGTTAGTGGGCTTGTGCACTGCGAACAAATGAGTTCAGGACAAATGATGTATAGGATTTTAAAGGGCTGGTGTGTAAATTATTTATTCGAGCCATTGTTATCACTTCAGCTAAAATTGAATACTTAGATGATCCTTTAGGATTGATACCTTTTCATTTGTGTTGCATTGGGATAGTGTAAATGAACTTCTGGAAGCGGTAGCGCAAACGACGAAGGCGCAGTAAAAAATGCAGGAAAGCAGTGACTTGCAGCTAAGTTTATTGGAAAACACACACATAATCAAGAACTACTACCTACATTCACGTCCTCTCACATCGACGATGTTATTTTCACAGCATTTGCAAACATTCAAGGCATTGTGGATCGTCTTTCCGAATGCAGTGAAAATGATGGCAATGTGAGAAAACGTGGGTGCAGGTGATAAGTTTAAAATATGTCTGATTTAAAAAGAAAAGTTCGTTGAGAGTCGTGGCTTTCCTGTATTTCACCTACCTTTTACATCCGTCGCCACCTGTTTCCCAACATGATGTTCAGCCAGTACAAACTTGCCCACATGTCGTTTCTTCAGCCATAGAGTAAATGTTGAGTCCCGTTCTTATCTGTTTCAGGAAATTCGACAAGTGGAGCAATCCAAACGGGTATGGAAGAATTATGCGAAGGAGACTATTTTCAGGAATTTAAATATATTTTGAGATCTAATTCATTGATATTGGCATTACTAGTTGGAAGTTATAGTGCGGTGAGTTTGACACACATGCGAGTCCGGCTGCATAACCAGTGTAATAAAAAATGCCGCAGTTTCACCCGAAAGGCGGAGCATAAAATGCGATAGCAAATTAGTAGAGAGCTATACGAAGTAAGGATAGCAGTTTCATCAGCTGTATAAACTTGGACATGCAGCAGCACCAGGAACGCGCATAAGCGTTGTCGACGGCGTCGGCGTTTTGCCCGCGTTCGCACCGTTGGTGACTGTTGCCGGCTACTCTGGGGGTGCCTCGGAGGTTTTTGACGAGATCAGAACTGAACACTCATCGAGTAGCATCGCAAGTCGGAATACGCATTTAGTGCCGCAGCTAAACCAACACCACCTAGACTAGACAAGGCCCTTCCAGGGAAAGCGTGACGTCAGGCAAGTTGCCCACCTGCACCCCGGTCACTGCTTTCCCTCGCCACTCGTTCGCGTTATCTCTGCGACGGGCACTTAGTTTAGTGAAAACCGGTGGGCGTTATTTATTTTTCTTACGCTGTCTGCATTAGGAAATTAGGTGACCGGAACAAGTGCACTTCTTTATAATATAGTTTTCTGTAGTTTCAAGGCAGGTTCTTAAATATCTACGTGTGCCTTTAGACTTGACACGGCATCAAACTTAAACAACGGTAAGAAATGCATTTGTAGAAATGGCTTTATTAGGAAGAAAGGCTAAAATCAACATATCTAATGTCTTGCTCAGCATTTTGATCTTTCTGTCGGCAGCCTTTTTTGTGCAGTGTCATTTTTGTGCAGCCTTTTTTTTGTGCGATGTCATTTCACTGTCTGCAAAAGTTGTTTAAAGGGACATTTGTTGTAGCGCGCACAACATGCCACACGAAAGTCTCTGACGTATAGCCATTTTCGCAAGTCTCTAGCTCAACATCTCCCAGCAGTGATGTGGCAATGGAGCTGACAATGCCGCGCTCGTTGTTGGATACGAGGAACGGCTTTGCATCTCCCTTGATGAGTTTTTCTACAACAAGCGTCTTGACCAGCACCATGTGCACAGAACATGGCTGCGGAAACCTTAAACGTCCTCTTGACAGATTGGCAATTATTGTGTTAAATTCTACATCTATATTCCTGTTTTCCGGGACAAGTATGCTGCTGCAAAATATGCACGACAGCTTCTGGAGAGTTGAATGAGCACAATACCCAGTGATATAGGCAACGACCTCCATGTCGTGCTTTGGGCTGGAAATTTCTTCATTAGAGATGGGAACCGAGAAGTTGTGTTGTGAGACTTCTGTGTCCATGCTTGCTGTTGCTATGTGGCTGCGGAAGCATCAGTAGCTTTTGCAGGCGGATATTTTTGGACACTGGCCGAGTTTGAGCAGCTTCGCGTGGGTCCTGGAGAGCCGTGCTGCGCATGCGCGATGAGCAGTTACGTCCCAAGGCGCACAGCTGGCGCCCCAGAGCGGCCGCCGCCACGCACTCCGCCGTCGCCGTGCGCGCCTCGGCGGTCTGCGCATCCCAGAGGATTAACGTCATAGCCGCGGCAGACGCACTGGCGCCAGCACGTGCCAATCTGTGCGCCTCGGTTGCGCAGTAGCCAATCTGACGCTGCGCCGGAGCTAAAGCCCCTTGATAATTTGAAAGTAGCGACACTCTCCTTCCCGCCACACTTTCCTCCTCGATTTTCCTCGCCAGCCGGCTGAACGCAGTGCGCACGGCACGCTATTGCGCCTGGGCTCCCGCGTATGGGCCATAGAATTCGATGGAGGCGCACGATATTGCGTCAGTTGCGCGCCCATGTGGCATAGACAATTTTGAAAAATGGTGTTAACAGCATGGAGAATGCTGAAGGCAACATTTATGGGGAGGCTGGTTTCACCTTAAAGCCGTATGGATGACAAACACTGATGTACAAGCAGCTTTGAGGCGAGTTCTGTACTCCAGTCATTTTTTCTGCCACGTGATACGCTGCTTTATTTTGTGCATCTGATCTAGTATTGCTTGTGGCAAATCGCTCTGTGTTTGGCAGTTTTTTCTCGCATGTGCGCGCATGTGTACCGCAGGTATTATATTCAGCGTGCCTTCTTATACTGAATTACTGGTGAGTGCATCGTCCGTCCATGTGTTTGTCTCTATGTCAAAGTAGCCTTTGCGCGGTGGTTTCTGCATTGAATAGGACGGTTGCGCAATTTCAGTGCGATGAAGCGGTGCCGACAACCATTCATCACCCACAATAACAGAAGCTGAGGAAAGTATTTACAGATTATTCTTTAGGCATCAATGAAGCTTAAAAAATACTCGGAATACCTATGGGAGAAGGCATTCTAAATTGTAGCCAAAAGAAACGCCTCTGGATAAGATATTTTGAAAGTTCACACCGACATACCATCAAATTGTGTAGTAGGATAGTTAAAATTGTGATTTTGATCAGGGGGGGGGGGGGGCCTAATGCCGACACATTGTAGATTGCGGGCAAGCATGCGGTGGCGACAGGCTCTGCATAAATGACCATAGTGTCGTTGGCTGCATCGTTAAGTGACCGAGATCATTATTGCTGAAATTATTAGAGGCGGGACAAGGAGCAAGCAGTAGTCATCACTTACTACTGTCAGTTCGAGGTTCATGCCGCGGTCGAGGGGGCTTCCTGTTCTTCACAACAGGTCGGTGGGAGAAAACTGATGGAACTGCGTTGGGCTTCAGCTTGTTTTCTAAGTTCTTGTAATATGCGCATCGCAAACTGGTCTTCAGTGAAATATAACTAGAACATTTATCGAAGAGTTAATCACTCAAGCAGGGTAATAAAACGTCCTTTATACAAGCACAAATGGCTAATAAGCTGCTGTGCTAAACATTATTGCCTGCATAATATTCCCTGCATTGCTACGTCACAACCATAATCATTATTTATTGCTCAACCTTCGTAATCAAAGCGAATTGATACAATGACATCGGCTCGTGTTACATGGATGGAAAAGATTTACCCACAAAACAATACCGAAGAAAGGTTATTGTAACGCATTCGCTATTAAAACGAACATTCCCGGCCTCCGCCTAGAAGTCATCAGCAAGTGTGCGCAATCGCCTCCTGCACATTTCCTGTATCTGTGAGAATACCAAATAATAATCGTTACCCACTCACGCTTGCATGGCAGCCCCGTTCAAAGCAAATTCAAGAACTGAATAAAATTACCAGGTGTCCTTAGCTATCGCCTAAGAGACGGGAATGCGAGTCTTGTAAAATCGATTGTAATTCACCTCAATCCAAACTAATCCACCTTCACGCACCTTAATCGACCTTATAATAATCTAATCCTGCTTAATACTTAGTCCACCTTATTCGACCTTAATCCACCCTAATCCTCTTTATTACACATTAATCGACCTTAATCCATCTTATTCCTCTTGTATGTACGTTAATCGACGCTATTCCACCCTAATCCTCCTTATTACATGTTGACCCACCATAAACCACCCTAATCTGACTTTACCCCCCTTAATCGACCCTAGCCCTCATTATTTTACCTTAATGCACCTTAATCGACCTTAAACCACCTTAATCCAATCATTAATCAGTCATGAATTTACTAATTGCTAATCAATAATAATCTATTTTGCACGGCTGGACACGATTTGGCTCGCTTCTGGCCTTCATTAGGTAACGTTACTTGCTGTACCTCAAACGCTCACCTTGAAACATATCCAACTAAGGGTCTCGCCTTAAAATGTGGACTAGCTTACGCCCATAACCTGCAATACCACGGGTATACTTACCACTAATTTTTCCAGGCCCTGCATTGATTGTATTAAGTGACTGACACAAACATCGAAGCTGTGAATAGCTCCCCTACAAGCTGCTATTCCGATTTTCAGTAAAACGGGCAACGGATCTTAGCAATCACGAAAAGTGCGATCGAGAGGCTCTATCTTCGGGTACATTTGTTCAATGGAAAGCAGTATCTATAATGCTGCATTTCTGATTGAATAACAGTTGACGATGTGCGAGGTGATGGAGTCTCAGCCGAGGAGAGGAGCATTGTGAGGAGAGCCCCATTTTAATGCAACGTACAAATTGCCGCACCAAAAACGGTAATGAGCAGGCCGGAAGAACTGCAAAAATGCAGCATTAGGGGATGATTTGATATGAGCAGTAAGAAAGGTGCCTTACCTCGCTAACAATACTGTTCCTTGTCGCAACACAGTTCTTTCGGCCAATGTTGTGCAGCCACTGCTTCTTGCGCGAGCCATCACGCTTTCCTTGCGGCATCGTAAAAAGTGCTTAACCATCATCACGCTTCCTGCTGTAGTTATACGCGCAGCAGCACGGCATAGCGCTAACAGATAGTGCAAAAAACAGCGTGCAATGTTAGCGTGCGACGTTCTCGATACGCCGAGCCAACCGAGCTAAGGCGCAAAATGGAGCGAACGAAAAAGCAAAACACATGCAAAACGCAAGCTCCGCTTGTTTCCAAGGGCAACGGCAAGGAGACCAATCATTGTGCAGGAAAACGGGCGTAAGACCGTCTGCCGCAGAGGGGACTCACGAGGGGCGAGGAGGAGGCGAGGAGGTCGTGCATCGGTGGCAAAGTACAAAGAGTGGCGGTACTTTAGAATTATCAAGGGGCTTTAGCCAGAGCCGCTTGATAGCGCCTCTCATTTTGTGCGCACACGCAGAGTTATCAGTGGGGGTATACATATAGCGCGGAGTTTGCGAGTGTAGTATAACCATGGAGAAGGAGAGCGAAATTGCGGCCCAGCGGCGCAGAAGAGCGGTGAAGCTGAACTCATCGGATCCCGAAGTAGTTGCCTGGCAATTAGCGGTTGATCGTAGGAAGAACGAACAGAAGAAGGCTAAACATGCTGTGGTGACACCGGAGCAAAGGGAGGAACGTCTAGCAAAGCGGCGTCGCCAGGAGGCTGAGCGACGTGCATGCCTGACCATCTCACGCTACGTATATCCTGGCATAGCCGAGCTAAGCCACTGCTAATTTTTTTTCAGACTCTAGAAGCTGCCGCGCGGAGAGGTGATACTGTGCACCAGCCAGCTCACGGTAGCGGCCGAAGCGATCTTCAACAGTGTCTGTTTGAAATTTTCCTAGCAGAACATACTTGAATTTGAGCTCTTCTAAGCAGTACCTGATCACGAGAAAAAAATTTACAGAAGAATAAAATTGGGTTGGAGTGCATACGGCAGGCATTGCCAAATCCTGACTGGGAGCTCACCACTGTCGTTGAAAAGAAAAGTGTACAATCATTGCATTCTACCGGTGCTAACATATGGGGCAGCAACTTGGAGGTTAACAAAGAAGCTCGAGAACAAGTTATGGACCGCACAAAGAGCGATGGAACAAAAAATCTTAGGACTAACGTTAGGAGACAGGAAGAGAGCGGTGTGGATCAGAGAACAAACGTGGATAGCCGATATTCTAGTTGACATTAAGCGGAAGAAATGGAGCTGGGCAGGGCATGTAATGCGTAGGATGGATAACCGGTGGACCATTAGGGTTGCAGAATGGATACCAAGAGAAGGGAAGCGCAGTCGACGTCGGCAGAAAACCAGACGACATGATGAAGTTAGGAAATTTGCAGGCGCAAGTTGGAATACCCTATCGCAAGACAGGGGTAATTGGAGATCGCAGGGAAAGGCCTTCGTCCTGCAGTGCACATAAAATATAGGTTGATGATGATGATAAAGCAGTACCGCGACAACTCCACAATAGAGGAGCAAGTTTGTCTCAAAGCAGCCCGCAAAGGTACCTTGAGTATCAAGGGGATGGTGCTTGGTGCCACCACGGACCCTTAGCCCCCATACCGAAGCTGTCATCCGCACCATGGCGAAAGGTTTTGAGGTGAAGGGTAGAAACCATGAACGGTGGCCGTCGGGGCCATGGTCAAGCTCCGGCCGATGGGCTCTTCGTCTGTTTACCAGGTGGCGAGCCCCGGGACCTTCCTGTGAAAACAATCACAGCATATCCACGGGGTGAATGATGATGAGTGGGCGAAGCTCCGGAGGGAATCATCGGATCTCCCGCTTAAGGGGACGCTAGCACAAACGCGTTAGAAACGTGCAGTACTCTCTAGTAAGGGGGAGCGGCCACAGCGTCTTAGGCAGCCATTTACACATGCCGGAACGTGCACCACGTTTGCCGACGCCATCACATGACTGCTGAGAGAGTATACCCCCCGTATTCATAAACGCTCCTCGACTTGAACTTGACTTGCCACCGCCTTGGGCAGCGCGTTCGAAATGCGTTGAAGGTAAGGCGGAGAGGCCACAGCGTCTTACACCAGCTTCTTACAGGTGCCGTAACGCGCTAGCACAAACGCGTTAGAAACGCGCTAGAAACGCGGCCTTTCGTTAATGTTGGGTATTTATTGCCATCGTGGTGCGTGTGTCTATGTGCGCTTCGTGGCGTAGTGGTTAGCGCCACGCGTTCGGAAGCGAGGGGTCCCTGGTTCGATTCCGCGCTACGGACACAACTTTCGGAATTTTTTTTTTCATAAAACGCCGGAAGCGTTCTCCGGAAGCCGGAAGCTGGCTTCCGGAACCGGAACCGGAACCGGCATAGGAAACGGAAGCGGAATCGGTAGCGGAACCGGAAGCGGAAGTCGGCTTCCGGTTATACTATACGTATACATATATATTGCCACGGGTCTTCAAAAGGGGCTGACGACGTTTATTGGGAGCGGCTGGGGCTCTGGCGAAAACGGCGGCGAGAGGCAGCTACGAGCGGGGCGGTTAGCACGCGCACTTCTTTCTTCTTGCGCCTCTGCGCTTGCCCTATGCCCACTACTACAGGTGACATTTCCCCCCTTCCTCGGAAAGAGCATCAGATCGATGCTCAAGAAGTGGTGTGGGAAAGGAAAAAGAAACAAAAAAAAAAAAAACACACGCTCAATGAAGATGCTCGCGCACAGAACACAGCGAGAGCTACAGCAGCGTAGCTAGAAACAATTCTCTACCTCTCTAGAAACGAAGAGGTAAGTGCATTAGGTGCAAATGGGCGCGTAAAAATCACTAACGCGCAACGTAAGGCTTCATGCGTACGACGTGAACTACGTCAGAACTAGGTGGTTGTCGACGCCGTGTTTGCGCCGCACTGTCAGGAACGACTTCATAGTTCACGTCACTAATGCGGCGCAGCACTTTGTACGGGCCAAAATACCGGCTGAGCAACTTTTCACAAAGGCCACGGCGGCGAACAGGGGTCCCCACCAACACTTGGTCGCCGGGACTGTAGCGCACTTGCCGGTGACGGATGTTATAGCGCCGTGCATCTGCGTGTTGCTGCTCACCGATGTGCAGCCGCGCGAGCTGGCGAGCCTCCTCAGCGCGCTGAGCAAATTCTTCGGCGTCAGTAGTTAGGTTCTCGGCGTCGTGGCACGGAAGCATAGCGTCCAGCATCGTCTGTACTTCGCGGCCGTAGACAAGGCGAAATGGTGTGAAGCGCGTTGCTTCTTGTACGGCGGTATTATACGCGAATGTCACATACGGCAGGATACGATCCCATGTTTTGTGCTGGACGTCGATGTACATAGAGATCATGTCTCTGATGGTCTTGTTTATTCGCTCCGTAAGGCCGTTGGACTGCGGATGGTAAGCGGTCGTCTTTCGATGCCTGGTGTTGCTTAGTTGAAAAATTTCGTCCGTGAGCTGTGCCGTGAACGCCGTTCCTCTATCTGTGATAACAGTGGCTGGGGCACCATGGCGCAATACAATGTGACACATGAAGAACTGCGCTACCTCAGAAGCCGTGGCTCGTGGGAGCGCCTCTGTCTCGGCATAGCGGGTTAAATAGTCAGTGGCGACAATCACCCACTTGTTGCCGTCGGTTGACAGAGGAAAAGGCCCAAGAATGTCCAAGCCGACTTGGTCGAATGGCTTATCAGGTGGTTCAATGGGTTGCAATAACCCGGCGGGCTTCAGGGGAGGTGACTTTCGTCGCTGACATTCACGGCAGCCTTTCACATACTGCTTGACGCTTGCTGAAAGTCCGGGCCAGTAATACATCTCGCGCCCTCTAGCAAGCGTTCGTGAGGAGCCGAGGTGGCCAGATGTAGGCTCGTCATGGCAAGCGAAAAGAATATCGTCCCGAAAGTCTTTGGGAACTACTAGGAGGTAGGCTCGATCATTCGGGTGGGCGTTCTTCTTGTACAGCACATTGTCTCGTAGACAGAAGGACGTCAAGACGCGACGTAGATGGCGTGGTATGGTTGTATCACAGCCCTGTAAGTGGTCGATGAGAGGTCGAATTTCAGCGTGGTCACGCTGCGATTTGACCAAGTCCGACGTAGTAAGGGCGCCCAAGAAGCCGTCGTCGTCCTCTGACTGCCGACTGAAAGATTCGGCGGGAGCACGCGACAACGTGTCGGCGTCTTCGTGCTTGCGGCCAGACTTATAAACTATGGTGACGTCGAATTCCTGTAGCCGCAAGCTCCACCGTGCCAGCCGTCCTGAAGGATCGCGTATGTTCGCCAACCAACATAGAGCATGGTGGTCTGTCACCACTTTGAAGGGACGGCCGAAGAGATATGGGCGAAACTTCGTGATCGCCCAGACGACCGCGAGACACTCTTTTTTTGTAGTAGTGTAGTTCGCCTCGGCACGGGACAGCGAGCGGCTAGCATAGGCTATTACTCGTTCAATGCCGTCTTGACGTTGGACGAGTACTGCGCCAAGGCCGATGTTGCTGGCGTCAGTATGCACCTCGGTGTCAGCCTCTTCGTCGAAATGTGCCAGGACGGGTGCTGACTGCATGCGTTGGCGTAGTTCAGCGAAGGCCGCTTGTTGCTCATTCGTCCAGGCAAATGGCGTGTCATCCCTGGTAAGGTGAGTCAGGGGTTCCGCAATCTTCGAGAAGTTGTCGATGAAGCGGCGATAATACGCGCACAAGCCCAGGAAGCGTCGGACGGCCTTCTTGTCGGCAGGAAGAGGAAAAGCTGCTACAGAGGCAAGCTTGTCGGGATCGGGTCGAACTCCTTTGGCGCTGACGACGTGGCCGAGAAACTTGAGCTCTTCATAACCGAAGTGGCACTTCTCTGGTTTAAGCGTGAGGTCAGCCGATCGGAGCGCTTCTAGCACATGCCGCAGGCGATGAAGATGTTGCTCAAATGTTTCAGAAAAGACAACTACGTCGTCAAGATACACAAGGCAAGTCTGCCACTTCAATCCAGCGAGGACAGTATCCATCATTCGCTGGAAAGTTGCTGGGGCTGAACACAAACCGAAAGGGAGCACTCGAAATTCGTACAGGCCGTCGGGAGTCACAAAGGCAGTTTTCTCGTGGTCTCGTTCATCTACCTCGATCTGCCAGTATCAACTTTTCAAATCGAGTGACGAAAAGTACTGGGCACGCCGCAGTCTATCTAACGAGTCGTCGATACGTGGCAGTGGGTACACGTCCTTTTAGTTACGTTGTTGAGCTTCCGGTAGTCGACGCAAAAGCGTAGCGTTCCGTCTTTCTTTTTGACAAGAACGACTGGAGACGACCATGAGCTGTTGGAAGGTTCGATCACGCCATCTTCAAGCATCTCTTGTACTTGCGTACGAATCGCCGCGCGTTCCTTTGCCGACACGCGGTAAGGCTGCTGGTGTATCGGGCGTGCGTCGTCGCATGTGATGATCCTGTGCCTTGTAACCGAAGTCTGGCGTACCTTAGACGAGCTTGCGAAGCATGCCCTGAATTCAAGCAAGAGCTCGTGCAGTGCTGCCTGTTTGTCGTGAGATAACTCGGGATTAATGTCGATGGTGCCCAGTGACTTGTCAGCCAGCCTCACTGGTTCAGGGGCAAAACATTCAGCTACGTGTTCCACTTCTTCGGCAAACGCTATCGAAGTACCGCGGAAGAGGTGTCGATGCTCATTACTAAAGTTGGTGACTAGCCACTTAGATCGGCCATCACGAAGCTGTAGCACACTCCTGGCCGCACAAACACCTTGTGTCAGTAGATGCGCTAAGTTACTTTCTGCGACCATTCCACCTTCGCGCATTCCACCGCACATCACTTCGACTAGAACACTGGCTCGTGGAGGAAGCGTAACACTTTCGGCGGAAACACGTAGCGCGTCATCACGTCGTTTGTCGTCGTTTGTGTCGATTGCTTGGTCGGCTGAGAAGGTGACTACACCGCCCCGTAAGTCAATAACAGCGCCGTATTCCTGCAGGAAGTCAACTCCGAGAATGACGTCGCGGGAGCATTCGCGTAGGACAAGGCAACTCGCCACGAATGTCGATCCTCGAATCCGAACTCTTGTCGTGCAGGTTCCCAGTGGAGTAACGACGTGACCGCCAGCCGTACGAATCTGCGAGCCATGCCAAGGTGTAATTACTTTCTTCAGAAACGTCGCCATCTTCCCGCTTAATATAGAATAGTCCGCTCCGGTATCCACTAAAGCGCTAACCGCGTAACCGTCGATCACCACCGGTATGTCGAGCGAAAGCCGGTCATTCCGTTCAGTTGATGGCGTACCGGTACCCTTGTTTACTCGCGTCGATCGGAGGTCTTCAGCGCGTCGACTGCCAGCGGCCTCGCCCCCAAAGGTCGCTGTAGTTAGTTTTCCCGGCGGGGACTTGGCGACCGTCCGCTCGAATACCGCTGGGGCGATGGTGAAAATCGCCTTGGCGACGGCGAGCGTGACTGCCGCCCGGTAGGCGGTGGCATGCGTTGCTGAGCCAGATAATCCTCAATGTCCCGAGGTCGTTGGCCCAGTCGGGGTGGCGGCGAATAGGCGGAAAAGCCCCGCAACCCGAGGCGTCGGTATGGGCACTGGCGGTACAAATGATCTGCCTCACCACAGTGGAAACACAAGGACGGCGATCCGGAGTGCGCCAAACCTCTGACTTCCGAGGGGGCATGCGTCGATCATCGGCGCAATGCACTGGTCGCTCTTGCGGAAGCACAACCGGAGAAGCGGCATGGGGAAACGGTGGAGGCGTGCGTCGTTCCTCGATGTATGGCACCGGTTGGGCTGGTGGGAGTGCAACCGGATGAGCGGCTTGAACAAACAGCGGCGGGGACGAAGCAGGCTGTCGCAAGACTTCTGCGTAGGTCGCACGGTGGTGTACAGAAGGTGCAGGCGCGGTGTTAGGAAAAGGAACGGTGGACCGGAGCGCTTGGTTCACTTCATCTCTTATTACACTCGCAATAGAGCTCACCGTGGCTTGTGGGGTGCCGTAAACCTTCAGTATCTCTTCGCGCACATCGGTGCGGATGAGGTCTCGAAGGTTGTCATTGTGGCTTCCGATGGCCGTGGACATGTCCGTAGTCGCGTTCACTTGCCGCTCGTAAAAGTTAGAGCGCTGCTGAAGCGTCTTCTCCATACTGACCGCCTCGGATAGAAATTCGGCGACAGTCTTCGGAGGATTGCGCACCAGACCAGCGAAGAGCTGCTCCTTCACCCCTCGCATCAGGTGACGCAACTTCTTGTCCTCAGTCATTCCAGGGTCTGCTCGTCTGAAGAGGCGCGTCATATCTTCAACGAACGCGGTAACGCTTTCGTTGGGAAGCTGGACGCGGACCTGAATTGCTCGTTCGGCTCGTTCGCGGCGATCAGGACTGGCGTAAGTGTCCAGTAGATGACGGCGGAACTCGCGCCACGACGTCAGTTGCTCCTCACGGTTTTGAAGCCATGTACGCGCGCCGTCCTCGAGGCAAAAGTAGACATTCTTACGTTTAGTCGCGTCGTCCCATTCGTTGTATTCGGCGACGCGCTCGAAGTCGGTCATCCAGTCTTCGACGTCTTCGAAGATGTCGCCATGGAACGACTTCGGCACCAGCGGGTTCTGAAGTGTATACCGGTTCGTCATTGCACGTTCCATACCGGTTGAGGTAGTCTGAAGCACTACGGTGTCTTCAGGGGGCAGTCCCCGGATCCTGCGGCTGGTCCGATGGACGGGAGTATGGACTAACACAGGGCTGGTGCTTCTGCTCCCAGGAGGAGTCTGTGGCATGAGTGAGAAATACCCAGCACCTCCACCACTTTGCCACGGTTCTTCAAAAGGGGCTGACGACGTTTATTGGGAGCGGCTGGGGCTCTGGCGAAAACGGCGGCGAGAGGCAGCTATCGAGCGGGGCGGTTAGCACGCGCACTTCTTTCTTCTTGCGCCTCTGCGCTTGCCCTATGCCCACTACTACAGGTGACAATATGCATATATGGGTATACATACATATACGGACACACAACGCCATCTATTGAGCAATTCATAAAACTAGACATGGCTACATACTACGACGGGGACGAACGGGTGCCGCTATAAGGAGCTTCGCCCCTAAAAAGACGCTGAAACACAGCTGATATTCTAGGAACCGTCGCCATACCCATGTGGCGACGAGCGACCACGTAGACCGGTAAAGTCTCAGTGCTCTCGCGGGGGAGGAAAAACCGACAACCGATCAGTGAGCGTAGCATTTTAGTAGTAGTAGTAGAGGTTCGGAGTGGGAAAAGATGCATATTTCTGCAGCCCTTAAGGGAGCACGGCTCAGCATCTGAGGGGAGGGGAATGGGGGGCGGGGGAGAAAGAAGGAAATAGTGGGAGAAGGGTGGAAGGGAGAGGGCAGTCGTCCTCGTCTCGGGCAGGGTGTCCCTACAGCCGGTCAGCCAGCATAGTGTCCGCAAGGTAGCCGAGGACCACCTTGAACACTTGGCTGGGATTGCGGGCTGGATGCAGCAGGTCCGTGCTGGTACCAGAAGGTAGGCCCATGCGGCGGAGTTGAGCCACCATGGTGTTGCGGTGTTGGTCGAGTGCGGGGCAGGAACATAGGAGGTGCTCCAGTGTTTCGTCTGCCCTACACATAGAGCAGGCTGGGGAGTCTGCTCTTCCCAGGCGGAAGCTTCGGGCGGCTGGCCAGCAGCAGCCAATCCGAAGGCGTAGTAGGAGGGATCTCTCCCTTCTGGTCAGTCCCCTGTCAGGCAGCCGTGTCGGAGGGCTCCGCCTTGCTACGCGTGCGTCGGGGTGGCAGCTCAGCAGCAGTCGTTGCAAGGTGCTCCTGGAGTAGTCCGATGACACGACCGCCTGGCTGGGTGCCGTGTCCGTGCCGTGTGCCTCCTTTGCCAAGGCATCTGCCTCTTCATTGCCCGGGATCCCCACGTGAGCAGGTACCCAGTGCAAAGAGACATCAGTACCACTGGCACGGAGGGCGTGAAGCTTCGTCACCAGGAGGGCTGCACTGAAACCACCCCTCTCCGGGAGGCACACAGCCTGGAGAGCAGCTCGCGAGTCGCTGGCCACTGCGACCGGTTCGGCTGCCAGCAGGTTTGCGGCCAGGTGGAGGCCCGCCATCTCAGCAGCGGTGGAGCTGGCCGAGAAGGGAAGTCGACAGGTCGATGCCCTGCCGAGCGCGGGGGCCACACAGGCTGCAGTGGCTGAGCTGCTGTCGGGGAGGACGGAGCCATCCGTGAAGACGAGCAATCTCCCCGCCAGCTCTTCCTCCAGCTTGGAGGTAGCCACCTGAAGGAGTACGCAGCTGGATGATCGCCGCTTGCTGTGTCCTTCAAGCGAGGTGGTGATGACCAGGGGCCTCTCGTGTGGTGGCGGGAGTCGTGGTGCTGGGGGTACCTGGCCGACCACTGCCAGGTAAGTGTCGACGAGGCTCCCCATCCTGGAGGAGGGACGGCTCGCCCGGCGGGTGAGCAGGCGTTCTCCGTCAGGGGCGTGGGCCAGCCTGTCGATGTGCAGCAGGCCACGTTGCTGCAGCAGGAGGGACAGAGGCCACGCCCCCGCCTCTGCGAGCGTTGCTGCTATTTGAGAGGTCCGGGGCAGCCCCAGCACGCTCCTGATGAAGCCTCTGTGTAGCTGCTCCAGACGTCTCAGCCGGGTTGCTGACAGCGTGACGAGTGGCAAGGCGTAGAGCAGCCTGGAGGTGGCGGCTGCAGAATGCAGACGCAGCGCCCAGGATGTCGAGCATCCTCGCCCCCTCAAGAAAATGCGGCTCACGGCTTTCTGGACTCTCTGGACCTGGGCCACGGCAGCCTTTACAGCGGGAGTCCAGGTCAGCAGGTGGTCGATCTGCAGTCCCAGGTACATGACTGTCTTCTGCCAAGGTATCTTGGTGCCTCCTACGCTGAGACAGGCAGTGCTCCGTCGGGTGGCCGAACGAGGATGCACCAGGAGAGCCTTGGTCTTGGCAGACAATACCGTGAGGCCCACGGAAGCTAGGTGGCCCACCGAGGCGTCCAGGGCCTCCTGGAGGCAGGTCCGGATTGCAGGAAAGCTGCGTCGTGGTCCGCTGGTCCACAGGGCGATGTCGTCTGTGTGCACTGAGCAGTGCACTGGGAAGCGCCGGCCCTTCGGGATGGATGAGGGCAGGCGTGCTAGGCCACGTTGAAAAGGAAGGGGCTCAGCACCGATCCCTGAGGCACGCCTGCCGTGACCGGTCGCGGGGAGCTCTGTGCGGTGCCCACGCGCACTCGGAACGAGCGACCGGTCAGGAAGGCACGCACGAATTGCTCCTTGCGTCCCGACACTCCCAGTGCATCGAGGGCGTGTATCACCACCTGATGGGGCAGGCTGTCGAAGTCACTCTGCACATCCAGGAGGACCAGCAGGGCTGCCTCTCCTTC
The DNA here is from genome assembly GCF_013339745.2 of Dermacentor silvarum. NCBI lineage: Eukaryota > Metazoa > Arthropoda > Arachnida > Ixodida > Ixodidae > Dermacentor > Dermacentor silvarum. Next base: position 148,245,261 of record NC_051158.1, on the reverse strand, counting down.
ACTCCTGGCCTCCAGTGTCGATACGACGTCGCCGATGGAGTCAGCTGTGCAGCGGCGACACCGGAAGCCAGTCTACTGCTCCGGAAAGAACTCCAGCACCCTGGCTATCCACTGCAGGCGCACCAGGACCATGGTCTCCATGACTTTGCAGACCGCAGATGTAAGGGAGACAGGCCTGTGGGACGATGGAGCTGTGGCTGGCTTTCGTGCCTTCAGTATGGGCACGACTATGGCAGTGAGCCATGACTCGGGGAGCTGGCCGTTGTTCCAGACAGCGTTGAGACAGTCCAGGAGCCGGGCCTTCTCAGCGTCCGCCAGGTTGCGGATCATCTGGAAGGTTATCCCGTCTGCTCCCGGGGCGCTTCGCCGCCTGGAACAGTCGAGGGCCTTGGTCAGCTCATGGGGTTGGAATGGCTTGTTGCACAGTGCCGCCACTTGCTCCAGTATCCAGTCCTGGTGGTGGACGATGTGCGGGGCGGCTCCTCTCACCATGCTGGCAGGATCGGCGAGCGGGACAGGTGGCCGGGAGGTAAAGTGACTGGCCAGGAGGTTTGCCAGGGCCGTTTCCGTCAGCCCCATGGAGACAGCAACAGCCATAATTGGCTGTCGGAGGCTTGGGCCCTGGTGGAGTGATCGCAGCAAGCGCCACACCGTTGAGCTGGTCGTGGCAGAGGAGATAGAGCTGCAGATCTCCTCCCAGCTCCGCCGACGGCGCTGGTTTGCGTGTCGTCTGCATATTGCGTCCACCCTCCGGTAGGTGGTCCAGTCCTCCTGGTCAGCCGTGCGGATGGCCCGACGTTCTGCCCTCCTCCTTGAAGCCCGGAGATTCAACTGCCGGAGGTCAGGAACAGGGCGTCCTGGCTGCACTCGCGTCACTATGGTGGCTGCCGAGGCACTGTTGTTTATGTGCTGCAGGAAGTCGTCATCTGCTGGATCACCCATGCAGTGTCTCCTGAAGAGGGTCCAGTTCACCATAGAACAGACCCTGCTCCGGGTGGCCCGACCAGCGTCATGAGAGACGATGACAGGGAAATGATCGGACCCCCAGGTGTCTGGACAAACTCTCCAGGTGTACGCACAGCGTTCAGTCGCAACACTGAGATCTATTGCCGTGCGCACACCTTTTCGGACGTAGGTGGCCTCTCCGGCGTTGAGTATCAGGAGACCTGCACGTAGGCTGATGTCCGCGATGGCACGACCACGAGTGCAGCAGCGTTTTCCACCCCAGGCTGTGTGGTGGGCATTCATTCCACCACACAGGAGGAAGTCTTTCCCGAGGCGGCTTGCCAGAGGCAGGAAGCTGGAGGCATCCCAGGCGAGACGGGGGCGGATGTATACGCTGGCCACTGTGGTGTCGCACGAGCCTATGCGGACAGTGACCGCACAGCACTCCATCGCGCCGCCGGCCAGATCATCCACTGGGACCACAGCATGGGGGATACTCGCCCGAACGTAGACGGCACATCGGGCAGCTCCCTGGACATGGCCGGCCGCCCGGCAGGGTGCCTCGGTGCACGTGTCCAGCGTGCAGGATGTGGTACTTAGGTGACCCACATACCCTGGCAAGCGTAGAGCTCCAGCCGTTACGTACACCTCCTGCAGGGCGAGCACGTCGTAGTCCAGCTGCAGGAGGTGTAAACACAGCTCCGCCTGCCGTCGCCGCAGTGAATTCGCGTTCCACTGCAGCACTCGAGGGCGTCGGCTGTTCCCTCGGCCACTAGCCATGGTGGTTCTTGTCCCCCTGCAGTCCCCCAGCCTGGAGGCAGAGTGATTTCAGCGGGCTGTCCGCTGGGAGGAGCTCACCCACTGCTCGGAGAGTGAGCTGCAAGGAGGCAATGATGGCGTCCCTCGGGTCAGCGGCAGGAGTCGCCAAGGCCTGTGCTGCATTGGCTGTTGGTCGAGCAGCAGGGGTGGAAGGCTGCTTAGAGGGGGCCGCGGCCGACTGGAGTGCCGGGGGGGGGGCTGGTCTCCGGGGGCCAGCAGCAACTTGAGCATAGGTGCTGGCAGGCATGGCTGCAGGGGTGCCCTCCCGTACCATCGTCCGGACTGCGTGCTTGGACAGTGGGACTGAGGAAGTCGCCAGAATGGTCGCCACCTTGCGTTCCTCCTGCCATCTGGGGCAGGCGGGAGTACAGGCAGGGTGGTTGCCTCCACAGTTGGTGCAGCGGGCCTGATTGCTGCAGAATTCTGTAGCCGGGTGTGTGCGACTGCTGGCACTGGAGCGGACGGGGGCGGGCAGGCCGCACAGCAAAGCGGAGCTTGAAAATGCTGACGCTTTCAGGAGGCAGCGGGCCGGCGAACCCGAGGACTACCGTGCTCTCCCGTCGGGTGGCAGCAAGGACGGGAATGCTGCTCCGGATGCCCTCCAGTAGCTCAGCCTCGCTGTGCGTTCCATCGACTCCGTGAACAAACCTGTGCTCGGCGTGCGATCCGCTGGTAAGCAGGCCGCAACAGGGATGCCACGGAGTTCGGTGGTAGCCAGCAGCACATCGAGGCAGCTCTGCGTCGCTGCGTGCGCGGCAACCACATTTCTTTTCGCGTTTACACGCACCGCACTCACTCCCTGGAGAGACGATAGTGCACTAGCCAGTGCAAGGCGCGATTCCTTCGCGAAGGAGCCGCCCTTCTCGGAGGGCCGGAACAAGACCGTTCCTGCCACGGAAGGATCTGAGGCCAGGAAGGATCTGCCACGGAAGGATCTCGGCCGGCCGCCCGGCAGGGTGCCTCGGTGCACGTGTCCTCTGGTGCGACGGCGGGCGGCGCGCGACATCACCAGGCTGAAGTCATCAGTAACCTCAGGGGTGCTGCCAGCAGGCTCGTGGGCCCTCGCCCGGCTAGTCATGGCCTCAGGCGTCGGCTGCCTGGGGTCAGCCTGCTGTGGGGGGGATGTAGGTGTAGACGGAGAGGCGTCCTGCAAAGAGCTGGAACCAGCAAGGGGTGCGCCAGCCGGTGGGGGATGCTTGGCCCTAGCTGTTTTCTTTTTCTTCTGCTTTTTCGTTGCAACGTTTGTGGCTGGCCGCCGATTCCTTTTCAGGAAGTCAGCTGCAGTATGTTGTGGCACCTTTCGGTGAGGCTCAAGCTGGCGAGGTTCTGCCGTCTCCAGGGAAGCAGTAACTCCGGTGGGGGTAGTAGCCGGCTTCCCAGGAACAGCAGTTGATGCGGTTTTTTCTGCAGTAGGGGTGGAAGCTGCAGGCCCCACTGCGCCGGTCGCCGCCGTCGCTGCATCTGGAGCTCGTTCGCCAGCAGCAGAGCCGGAAGGAGGAGTCAAAGGCTTCCTCTTTGAGTCCGGAAGGGCACCGAGGCCCTTTGACTGCTTGAAAACCTTCTCCTCGTCCTCGCTGTCTCGTCCACGCTTCCGAGAGGTTGACTTGTCCATGACCTCCTCGTCGGAGGTCACAGGGAGCTCCACCGTGACTGGCTCGAAGGTATCCGTGGGCTGCAGTGCCGCGGGAGCTGGAGTTGTCATGGGGAGATCATTTGGGACCTCTCCCGAAGGGACCGGAATATCGGCAACAGACGCAGCCGGGGCAGATGGGCGCCGGGTGGCCGCTCCGCGCCTCGCAAACCACTGGTCGACGATGTCCGCAGCCCTTGCCCGTGCGGCATCGCGATGCCGAAGCTCAAGGCCCAAGGACTGCAGCATGTCCACCGTCGCAGTTGCCGAACGCCGATGTCCCTTGCGAGGAGGTCCGCAGAAGGGAGCCGTGAAATCCGCTATGTCGCGTGGACCTCACGGGACACGGGAACGGGCTACCGCACGCAGCACAAACACCGCGCGAGCACGTGCACCGAAGAAGGCCGACGCTCACGGAGTGCACAAAAAGCACGTGGTACAGCACGGGTTGCAAGTACGACAGGCACCTGCCAGGCACCTGCGGAGTGCGGACACCTGACACACGAGGCACACGTACAGCGGCGAACACGTGGCACGTGTAAATCGCAAAACACTCGGGCATGTGCAATTCCAGCAGGCCGGGGAGCGGGTTGCTCGCGGAGAATCCAAGCGCAAGCTTGGAGGTGATGGCCGAAGTCCTCGTGCCACGGCCGCTCGATGAACGCGAGGCCCAACGGTTCGCGTTGGGCTCGAAGCAGGAAGAGTTCTGGACTTGAAGATCGGGCCAGAATTGGCCGTGAAATGATGGAAACGGGTGTAGAACACCTTCACTGACCGATTGCAGCTGGAGTCACATTCTTGGTCAAAGAAACCGCCTTTACAAGTCAAAATTTGCGGGGCCGAAGTTGAGTGCATCCGCTAGCCCAACTCGTAGTAGAAAGAGGGTAGCGTTGCATGAGACGCCACAGCGTCTCCCGCAGACGCCAAAGCTCCGAAAGACACGTCCGATCTCCTTGAACGCTCAAGCGAAACTCCCCGTAGCATTTTAGATGCGAAGCATCTTATGCTCGGGGCTATATCACTCCCTACCTCCCTCCATCCATCCAACCGCCGTGCGCCCACACCCCTACTGCGCATGTGCATCCTCCTCCCCCTCCTCTCCTCTCGGTATTCCTCCTCTCCTCTTCGACGCTCCTCTGCTCTCAGCATTCATCCTCTCCTCTCCGACGCTCTTCTCCGGATTGCGCAATGAATGGCAACACCTGCGGCTCCACGCGCGATAATGCGAAGCAGCTTAGGTTAGAGACGCGACGGTAGGCGCCCCAGGGGCACCGGCAACAGTGACCAACGCCGCGCGCGTTCGGTGCGAACGCGGGCAAAACGCCGACGGCGTCGACAACAGTTGCGCGCGTTGCTGGTGCTGCTGCATGTCCAAGTTTATACAGCTGGTAAAACTACCTTGAGTCCACCGCTTCGCATACTACTCAGGGTTCCCCTACGGGAAGATGGTGTAATTTTTAGGGGCGAAGCACCTTAGGGCCGAGCCTTGTCCCTCGTAGTCCGTAGCTCTGGTTGGCAAGGAGACCGCTATTTATGTATGTATACGCATATATATATATATATATATATATATATATATATATATACGCCAAGCTCCGGCTTCCAGAAGCCGGAACCGGAAGCCGACTTCCGCTTCCGGCTTCCGGAGAACACTTCCGGCGTTTTTCTCTCTCGTCCGTAGCTAGGGGCGCGGCGGTGCACAAGGGCGTTCGTTCCCGACGCGCGCTCTCTTTCTCGTCCGTAGCTAGTAGTAGAAGTGATTTTATTAAAGAAGATGACGCTTATTTCTGCTGTCCAATATAGGGAGCACGACGCAGCGTCAGGAGAAGGGGAAAAACGAGATAAAGATATTGAAAGGAAGGGAAGCTGAAGCAGCAAGAGTCTCATCCGATCATGGAGGAGGCTGGTGATGGAGGCGGTGGCCTACTAGGGGCGAGCCCTTAGCGATGGGTGGTGATTCCGTTGAATTCCACAAACTCCAAAAGGCTATGGACAGCTCGGAGGTGGGGGGTGACGGGAACAGGAGGTCGCTGGTTGTCGCAGCAGGTAGACCCTGTTGCCTGTAGGCAGTGATGGCCCTTGAGCGGTTCTGTGCCAGCGCTGGGCAAGCACAGAGAAGGTGCTCGAGGGTCTCGGGGTCGCCGGAACGTTCGCAGGCCGGTGAGGTGGAGCGTCCATTGGCGTGCCGTAGCTAGGGGTGGTGGTGGTGAAAACTTTATTGAGTCGTTTGAGCCTTATGCGGTTACACCTTAGGAATGGGTTGGCTCTTGGCTGCGTGCAGTGGCTGGGAGCTGGTGCTTCTCAGCGACGACTAAAGCCCAGTCCGTTAGCTGTTCTTGCACAGCCGGATCAGAGCTGGACACCGCAGCCTCCCATCGCTCGAGGTCAGTGAGTTGCCAATCGGCAGGTGGTTGGAGCTCAGAGCATAAATATAGAATGTGGTGGAAATCCGCTTTAGGCGCACCGCAGAGTGTGCACTCAGGCGAGAAAAGTCCCAGGTGTATTAGTGCTAGATGGGCGGGGCAGAGGAAAATGCGGGATTGTAGCTGGCGCCACGTCACCTGCTGCAGTTTGGTGAGAGATTTGTGTGGTGGGGGTACCGGAGTCTTTCCTCTCTGTAATGAAGGGAAATTTCATGATATGAGACCATGCGCTCGCGAGCGTCTCCCCAGTTGGTGGCCTGCCCTGCTCGGCTGACGAATCCTCGAGCTAGAGAATGGGCGGCCTCGTTTCCGGGGTGACCCGCGTGAGCAGGGACCCATAAAATTTGGATCGGCCTCATAAGGGGGGGGGGGGGGTCCGAGCTAGAAGTCGTGAAGCCGCGTCCGATATGCGTCCGCGGGTGAAGTTGCGGACCGCGGTCTTGGAATCACTAAAGATGTGAGTGGCAGAGGTGGAGGAGATAGCCAGGGCAATGGCTGCCTCCTCGGCCTCCATAGAGGAGGTGGCGAAGACCTGCGGGATCAGGGAGTTGGAGACGACGCTTATGGCGAAGGCTGGGGATGAGGAGTAAGAGGCGGCGTCGACATAGACAGTATCTGTTCGCGTGCCGTAATGCTTGTGAAGAGCCTCCGCACGGGCCGCTCTGCGAGCCGTGTGGTGCTCCGGGTGCATGTTTTTGGGGAGGGGATGTACCGTGAGTAGACGGTGGATGTGGGGTGGAAGAGTGTTCTGCGAGAGGCAGTATCCAGGGGCGTTGAGGCCAATGCGGGTCAAAATGCGTCGGCCAGCAGCGGTGGAAGAGAGCCGGTCGAGTTGGGCCGAGCGGTGAGCTTCATTAAGTTCTGCGAGGGTGTTGTGAACCCCCATGTGGAGGAGCCTTTCGTTTGATGTGTATCGGGGTAGGTTGAGGGCCGCTTTGTAAGCCTGTCAAATAAGGGCGTTGACTTTATCTTCTTCTACCCGGGAGAGGAAAAGGTAGGGCAATGAGTACACTACCCTACTGAGAACGAAGGCTTGTACTAGCCGTCTGAGATCATGTTCGCGCATGCCTCGGTGTCGGTTAGCTATGCGGCGGATGAGTCGTACCGTCTGGTGAATGGTGGCCGTGAGTTTGGAAATAGTGGCAGTGTTCTTGCCATTGTTTTGAAGGAGGATACCAAGGATGCGAACCTTCTCAACCTCGGGAATGGGATTGCCGTCAATGGTCACTGTCAATGTGGGTGGAGGTCCGATATCCAGTCGTCCCTTGGGGGGGGCGGAGGACGAGGAGTTCAGATTTGGTGGGGGAACAGGCTAAACCGACTTGGGCTGCACAGGCTGCCACTATGTCAGCTCCTGCCTGCAGTGTCTCTTCCATAGCGCCAACACTGCCTGTGGTGGTCCACAGTGTGATGTCGTCCGCGTAGAAAGAGTGCGAGAGAGTGGGAATGGAGGCCAGGGCGCGTGCTATGGGGATTGGGGTGATGTTGAAAAGGAGAGGAGAAAGGACTGATCCTTGGGGGGTGCCTCGGCTGCCTAGGGGGAATGTAGGTGAGGAAAGAGATCCGAAGGTTATCTCAGCTGTGCGGTGGCGAAGAAAGGCCGCAATGTACTGATGTGTGTGTTTGCCGACTTGGAGTGAGGACAGCGCTTCCAGGATGGCCGCATGGTGTACATTGTCAAAGGCTTTGGTTAGGTCAAGAGCTAGGATGGCACGAGTGCGTTTAGCGTGTCGGGGGTGTAGGACATCTTCTCAAAGTTGTAGCATTACGTCTTGGGTGGAGAGGTGCGGGCGAAAGCCGATCATGGTGTCGGGGAAAAGGTTATTGTCATCCATATGGTTCTGGAGTCTACCAAGGATGACGTGTTCGAAGAGCTTGCCTAAGCATGAGGTCAGGGAAATAGGTCTGAGGTTCTTGATTTCGAGACGTTTGCCTGGTTTGGGAATGAAAGTGATGCGGGCGTGTGTCCACTGCGCTGGGAGTGTGCCATTACGCCAGCATTGGTTGAAAAGGTCCTTAATTGCTTTGATTGATAGGTCATCTAGGTTACGGAGCATTTTGTTTGTAATTCGGTCAGCTCCCGGAGCCGATGTTGTTCGAAGACGGTGCATTGCCGCTCGGACCTCGGATGTGGAGATTTCCTCATCCAAGGCCGGGTTAGGAGCACCTGTGTAGGAGGGTAGGGGGATGGGCGTGCTGGTGGTAAGGTATTGGTCTTTGAGAGGCTGAAGGAGGGCGTCGTCCTCCAAAGGTAGCTGGTGTAGTATGCGGGTAACGTTCTTGCGTTGAGTGGCCTTTGTGTGACCTGGATCTAAGAGAAAACGCAAGAAGGATCAGGTGTCTTTGAGACCAAGGTTGCCACTCATGCGGTCACACACCTGCCCCCATTGCTGGTGAGCAAGATTGCTGGCATGAGCCTCAATCTCAGCAACGAGGCGGGCTATGCGCCGTTTCAGGGATCGGTTGTGTTTTTGAGCTAGCCAGCGCTTTTGAAGGCTGGCATGGGCTTCCCACATGTGAAGGAGTCGGCTATCCGCTGCCGCTACTTCTTCCGGCTCGGGAATGGAGGATGTTGCTTGTTCTACATGTTGCGTTAGCGAGGTTGCCCAAGCGTCGAGATCCGCGATTGTGTCCGGGGCCGTCTGCCGGAGTCGGCGAAACTTATCCCAGTCGACCACGCGGACTGCACGTCGCTTGGGCGGTGCGAGAGAGGAGATACTGAACTCGGTGCAGAGGATGTAGTGATCGCTTCCGAGGGAATGCATGGTGTTGGTCCAGTGACCATCTCTGATGTGTTTCGAGAGTGTGAGGTCGGGGCTGGTGTTGTGTTGGACGCTAGATCCAATGCGGGTGGGGAAGGAAATGTCATTGAGGAGTGAGAAGCCTTCATTTTGGACAAAAGTCCAAACGGCTGTGCCTTTACGACAGTTTTTGCGGTAGCCCCAACTGATGTGGTTTGCGTTGAAGTCACCCACAACCAGAAGGGGACTGCCTGAACTGAGGACAAGGGCTTTGCGCATAGCCTCAATGAGGGGGGCTGGAGGGCTTTTAGGTGGGCTGTAGAGGTTGAGAATGTAGAGGCTGGTGGTCTTGCGTGTGTGGGGGAGGAGTTCGAGTAGGATACCGTCAATGTCGGCTACCTCTAGGGGGCGCTCAACGGCGGTAAAATTCCGGTGGATTAAGGTTGCTATTCTAGTTTGGGGTTGGTGGGTGGGTTCGTATACGGTGTAATTCCTGAGTTTGACAGAGACCAGAGTTTCCTGTAAGGCGATGATCGTTGGGATTTCTCCGGGGGGAAGGTTTTGAAGGTGGAGTTGCAGGTTGTCCCGTTTAGCACGGAAACTCCTGCAATTCCACTGCCACACTCTAATGCTGTGATGTTTCGCAGCCATGTTGAGCGATTACGGAGGGATCGGAGGGCGTGGGGCGCTGAATGCGACCTCTGGAGAAAAGCTCGTTTACCTGGGTTTGTAATTGAGAGTATGAAGCTTCTTGTGCGCATTGGCGCTTTTCAATGGCTTCGAAGCGGGTGGATATATTAGTCATCCAGCTAGCTGTGTCTGAGCGGAGAGTGCAGAGCACGTTCGAGCGTCTGTAGTGAAGTCGTCATGAGTGCGAGCTGCTCGGCAACCGGCTGAGGTGCCAGTTCATTCTCAGTATTGGATTTCCTTTTCGCAGGAGGACTGCGTGTGGGTGACGTGGCGCGCGAGGGTGAGGCGGATGAGGATCCAGGAACGTCGGGACGTATCCGGGGCTGCACCACTCGCGGCAACATTACCGGGGAGTGATCTCGCCTTAAAAGGGCCTGTAATTGCTGTTTTAGTTCGGAAATTTCGCGGCGTTGGTGAGTTAACTGTGCTCTGAGCTCCGCGTTTTCTTTCTCGAGCGAAGAAAGTTGCGGACGCCAGCTCACCTCTTTCTCGATGTTCTGGTCTTTTTGCCCTGGGAGTGGCGGGAACGACACCGAACGGCTTCGATGGCGGCCTTGTCGGGAGCTTGTTCTCGAACGGCTTCTGGACCTTGAAGGGGATCGGTGGTGACTTCTTGAGTTTCTGGAACTCTCGGGTGGAGACACAGGGGGTGGACTCGCTGGTGGTGTTGTCCGGGTGGTGGATTTGGCAGTGATGTTGCTTGAGTTGCCGGAGCGGTCGAAGCGGACCTTGCAGCGCCTGGTCCCCGTGAAGTGCGCTCCACCGCAAAGTATGCACTTGGGTGTGCAGTCCGGCGTTGGCTTTATTGGATGGGCTATGCCGCAGCGTGGACAAAGACCAGTGCGCTCTTTTGGGCAGACGTCGACACGATGTCCTGGCTTGCGACAGTTGAAGCAAGCCTCAACTTAAGCCTTGAATGGGTGGCAGGAGTAGACGGCGCCATAGAAGTTCAGCTGCCGTGGGACTTCAGTGGCGTTGATGAAAGTCACCAAGATGGACTTGGTGCGACCAAGCTGGCGTGCGTCGGCGATGGTGAAGGTGCGGCTTGGGTTAAGAGCCACTAGGTCTTCGAATATCTCCTCTTGAGACTGGTTGTACACGGCGTTGTACAGGATTCCCTTGATTGCGTTGTCGGGGGCAGCGACATATGCCTTCATCGGGTACTGTTGGTCGTTGAGTTGTAGGCCTTGGCGCTGAACGTATCGCTTCATTCGGGGTTCGGAGGGCATACTCACAGTGAGAGAGTTGTTGTGTGGGTTAATCCGGAGCTTGCCTTTGCTACTCGCTTGATTGTAGTCAATCTCTGCTCCAGCGCAGAGGATTGGGAGGAGAGCACCTCCGTTGATGGGTCGAAGATCGAGGCCAACGCGCGGTCGGAAAACAATCTTGAAGTCCGTGGCCGGTAGCCGGGGTAGAGGAGGGTGTTTCTTCAACTTCGGCGGAGCAGACTTGCCTTGCGGCAGGGCGGCAGGCTTGCCTGGACCTGCCGGGGATCCGGATAGCGCTGACGTGTCACTCGCCGGCGCTTGCTTCAGCGCGGGGTAGATCCTGTTGCGGGCCCGAATGGCTCGGGACCAGCGTGGGTCATCCTCAAATTCTTGGGGCGAAAGCTCTTCTCCCTCGACGTGGTACGGCATCTTGCGACGCGTACCCGGAGGTGAGACGGGGCGATGAGCAGCCGGCGGCGTTCGTTAGGCGCGGCGGCCCGGGCCAGCCCGGCGTCGGAGGAAAATCGACGAAAAATAGAAAAATCTGGACGGAAATGATCCAAACACGGAGCAGACCGGTGCCGGGCACCTTCACAGACCGATTCTGGTAGAATTCAGGCCATTCGCAGTCGATTATCCGCCACGAAGAGTGGTGGTGGTAAGTGGTTCTTGAGGGAAAGGGAAAGGTTGGCGCTATCTTCTGCAGCCCTTGAGGGAGCACGGCTCAGCGCCAAAAAATAACGGAGCCTATGTGGAGCGCGTCCGTACCCTCCGGAGGCAAGCGGCCGTATCGTAGCTAGGGGCGAAGCATTGCACAAGGGCGTTCGTTCCCGACGCGCGCTCTCTTTCTCTCTCGTTCCCGACGCGCGCTCTCTTTTAGGGGCGAAGCTCCTTAGGGTGTGGGTCTGTCCCTCCTCTGTAGTAGTAGTCGTCGTAGTAGGTAGCCACGTCTACTTTTATGAGAAAAAAAAAATTCCGAGAGTTGTGGCCGTAGCTTCTGAACGCGTGGCGCTAACCACTACGCCACGAAACGCACATGGACAGACGCACCTAGATGGCAATAAATACCCAACATTAACGAAAGACTGCGCGTTTCTAACGCGTTTGTGCTAGCGCGTTACGGCCCGTGTAAGAAGCTGGTGTAAGACGCTGTGGCCTGTCCGCCTTACCCCCGTATTCATAAACGCTGATGGCGTCGGCAAACGCGGTGCACGTTCCGGCATGTGTAAACGGCTGCGTAAGACGCTGTGGCCTCTTCCCCTTAGAGTACTGCACGTTTCTAACGCGTTTGTGCTAGCGTCCCCTTAAGCGGGAGATGGTGCAATTATAATGAACGGCGCTGTTATAAAATAGGAATGACGTCACATATGGCGCGTGTCATTGATGGAAGTCAATCGTTCGATTTAGTGCGGCGAGACTGGGCGAATTACACGGAAGATTCACGGTTTACCGATGATTCCCTCCGGAGCTTCGCCCACTCATCATCATTCACCCCGTGGATATGCAGTGTTTTTCTCTCTCGTCCGTAGCTGTGGTTTACCCGAATGATCCCCCGGTGCTTCGCCCACTCATCATCATTCAATTCGTGGATACGCGGTGGTTTCTTTAACCAGTCTCGGAACGCTAGCCTGTGCCGGAGCGTGCCAGCCGCTCGTGCTTCGTGCAGACGCGAGCGTCTTCGTAATTATCATGCGACACCGATGCTGCTCAGAGAACGCAGGGCAGCCGACACGTACGGACGCGTCTCCGCCGGCTCCGTCTTCTTCGAATGATTGCGATCAGAAGATTTGCCTCAATCCTCAAGATTTTTAACCATTCTACAGATCTCGTCGAGAGCATTTCGCCGAGCCTGTTTTTGACCCGGTAGGCCCATTTTTCGCCATTTTTGGAGACTGAAGTTTTCTCCCACCGATTCCCCCGCTAACCCTAGATTTGGGATTAGCCGCGGCGAGGAGTAAGGCCGGGCACCCACCCGCGCCGTCGGAACGGCATCATGCCGGAGGTGGAGATGGTCGGAGGGGAAACGCTTTCCCGCGAAGAAGCTGACGCGCCTGGGTGGCGGACCGCTTTAAGCAAGAATAAGCGTACTTCCCGGCAGCAAGAGAGTGCTTCTACTCGAAGTGACGGCACAGCTGGACGCCGCACGGCCAACGCGCAGGGCGTCATCCGGCGCCTTGCGACCGCATCGAGGCTCCCCCGCTTGCCGCGGAGCCATATTCGAGTCATCTTCCGACCCAAGGGAGGCCTGGATCTCAAGAAGGTTGGCCAGATTCGTCTGGCCCAAGCCCTGGCGACGGCGGCAACACTACCCCCGGAGGAAAGAAAGGAGGATATCATCTGCCCTAACTTAACTCAGAATATTTTTGTGGTCTCTACCCCACAGTCCAAGAATGCGGGCGCCTACGCGGCGCTGCGTCTCATCAGGCTCGGTTCGACTGAGTATCACGTTTCTGCCTACACCGCGGCCTCCGACGATACCAGCAAAGGCGTCGTCCGAGGTGTCGACGTGGACATTGGCGAGCAGCAGTAGGCGGCCATGATCGTCAACCAGCGTAACCCTAAAGCCATGGAGGCGCGTCGCATCAAAGAAACGACTACGGTCGTTCTTCTCTTCAGTGGACTAAAGGTACCTAACCATGTTATGTGCGGTACGAGCATGCTTAGGTGTACGTTTTACAAGAGACAGACTGATGTTTCACATGGGTGTGGGGCTCTCGGCCATCGTGCCGATGTTTACCCCACCTCGACGAAGAAAGTGTGCCGCGGGTGTGGTGTGAGCGACCCTGCGGAGGATCACCAATGCCAGCCGAAATGTGCCTTGTGTGTGTTTGGGGGGGGGGGGGGCATCTAACGGCAGACTAGTCCTGCAAACATCGTTACCAAGTCCCCTTCGTGGTGAGACAAAGAACACGGCGTAGGAAGCGCGCCAAGAAACGCCAGCAGGCCCAGGAGGGTCTGACCTCACGGGATTCCAGCGTGGCACCACGTGCGAGAACGCACACTCGCTCACCAGCTCTTGGGAGACGCCGTAGCCGCTACAGGAGGCACTCTCGCTCTAGACGGCGCTCTCGCTCCCGAGGACGCTCTCGCTCCAGGGGGCACTCCCGCTCCAGGGTGCGCATCCAAGAGGCTCCCTCCACCTGGCTAGATAGAGTCAAGCCAAGGCCGGCGCAGCAGCCAGCACAGGTAACGCACGTGCACTGCCAGAACAGAAGCAAGACCCTAGAGTCACTTTTCTAATTCAGAAGAACGCTACCTTGAAAGCTCAGTTTCAGCAGATGAGCGTCGAGTCCGAAGCTCTCAGGAATTCAGCACAGCCCCCGGCGCGGCCTTCGTCACGGGAGCGGCGGCCGGCTAAGCGGAGGATAGGTCCGCAAGGAGAGGTTACGGCGGCGTCCGACTCGGCCGTCCTTGAAGCAATCAAGGAATTGCAGAAGTCGGTGATGCGGCAAGCGGAATGTTTTGACCTCGTAGCACGTAAAGTCGCAGGGATCGAAAGCAGGATTGGTCTCGGCGAGAATTCTTTGGTCGTCCCGGTGACGTCCATCTCACTGGTTCCCCAGGCGGGCCCTGGTATGCCAATGGTACTGGCCCCCGTACATAAGGACGTGCCGAGAAGTCGGCTAAAACAGTGGTAGTAATCATGACTCCCAGCAGAAATGAGTTTGCCATTTGGCAGTGGAACTGCGCGGGGTTTAGGAAGCGTGAGGCCTCCCTCCAGTAGTATATTTCCCCATTGGCTTTGTAACCGCATGTGATTGCCGTACAGGAAACCATTGACGCGGCGGTTGCCTTGCCCGGCTATCGATCTGTATCAGTTAGGGGGGAGGGGCAACGCGGTCTGGCTATCTTGCTTGCGAGGAAATATGCTTTTGTAGAACACAAGCTTCAGCTCGGCAACTCTACTTTGGAGGCCCATCTGGTCGAAATCATCCCGAATAATTGGCTTGAGTGTAGCATCTTCATACGGAATGTCTACATTACCCCTCGGAGTCACAAACAGGCATTTTCCTCGGTGATCGCAAAGGCGGCTGCCCTAGCGGGCAAGTCGCCGCTCGTAGCTGTCGGGGACATTATGCACACCACCCGGCCTGGGGATATCCAAAGGCCACTGTTAACGGGAGAAACCTGGTTCAAGCTATGACGGATTGTTCCTTAGAGCTGGTCACGGACCCTCAGTTCCCAACTAGGGTGGGCACCTCCGTTACGAGAGACACCACTCCGGATTTAGTATTTACCAAAAACGCGGCGGGCGTTTGCTCTCTTCGCAACCAAGATGGTCCGACTGACTTACAGGTGGATGCAATGGATTTACGTCTTGCGCATCTGTCGGAGGCTAAAAAAACGCTGGTTGAGAAATGGCGCACACAGAAGCTCAATAGGAGCCTGCGGAAGCGCATAGCGCTCCTCAATAAAGAAATCAAGGACTATTGTCAGGAACTGTCTAGGCAGCAGTGAAAGGAAGTTTGCTAGATAGTAGACGGGCAGATGCGCACCGTGGGTAAATGGAACCTCTTCAAGGTGCTTCTCGATGAGACTAAATTCAAAGGTAACCAGAGGTTGGCAATTGACCGATTGGTCCAAGCGCAGAGGAGCGGTGGGGTCGAGGACACGACTCTAGTTACGGAATTCGCGGAGCGATACCTTCCGGTTGGCCCCGTCGGGGACTGGGATTACTCGGACTACCGGGAAGGGCCTGCTATAGGCAATCGACTCACCCTTTACGAAACTTGAGATCGAAGAGGTGCTTCATGAGCTTAACAGTCGCTCAGCCCCTGGCCCTGATGGAATCACGAACAGGCTGCTTGATAAGTCCATTGCTAAGTTAACCATGGAGGTCAATCTCCTCTGGACAGAAGGCCGCGTGCCGGAAGCCTGGAGGACCACCTCGGTGGTACTCATTTCCAAACCGGCAAGGCACTCCCCAAGGAGAAGCTACGTCCCATATCCCTTACATCTTGCCTGGCGAAGGTGATGGAGCATGCGGTATATAATAGAGTCACTAGGCATATCGAGGATAAAGAGGTATTTCCACATAACATGGTTGGTTTCCGGCCGGGTATCTCCAGCCAGGATGTGATGCTCCCGATTAAGAGGCAAATTATCGACCAACAAACCCGAGATATTCGGGGAATATTGGCCCTTGACCTTGCCAACGCGTTCGATACCATTTCACATAAGTTCGTCATGGAGGCGGTCGAGAGCATGGGGCTGGAACCAAAGTTCCACGCCTATGTTCGTGCCTTCCTCCGGGACCGCACAGCAACCATAAGAAATTGCCAATTAAAATCGAGGGCCTTTAACCTGGGTGCGAGGGGCACGCCGCAGGGAGCGGTAATTTCGCCTCTCTTGTTCAACATAGCCATGAAAGGCCTCTCGGAGTTTCTTTCCAGTGTAGCGAATACCAACTACGCCCTATATGCGGACGACAATACTGTCTGGTGCATAGGAGGTTCGGATGACGAGGTGGAGGAGGCGCTTCAGTTGGCACTGTCTATCACCGCAAGTTTTCTGGAGGGTACGGGGCTTCGACTCTCCCCCTCCAAATTGGAGTTGCTTCTCTACAGACCGGTTCGGCCAGGGAGGAGGCCCTCCACCCCACTTGATCAGGTACACCTCACGCTAACCACAAGGGACGGGCTGTAGATTTCCAGAGTCAACTGTATTAGAGTGCTCGGCTTGCTTCTTGAGTCCAACGGCAGGAATTCACAGGTTTTGGCCCGCATCACCTCCATGACGGAGAACATGATCAGGCTGATTTTAAGGGTCTCAAACCGCAGGGGAGGGCTGAGGGAGAGCAATCTCCTTCGGCTTTACCACGCGTTCCTCATGAGCCATATTAATTACGTCGCATCGGCACTGATTTGGTCTAAAATCGAAAAGGATAAACTCGACACTTTAATGCGGAAAAGTATCAAAAGGGTGCTGGAACTCCCCGTGAGCACCGGCACGGACAGGCTCATGAGCCTGGGCATGCACAACAGCCTATCGGAGGTGACTGAGGCACAGAAACTAGCTCGGGTCGCGCGGCTCTCTTCCACCAAGGCTGGGCAGCGTCTCCTACAGTCGCTGGGCTGCCATCATACGGGCAGTGCCGAACACAAGGTCTTTTTGACAGAGACAGTCAAGAGTACCTACGAGGTGGAACCCTTCCCGCGTAACGTCCATCCGCAGTGCACTGTTGGCCGGCGAAAGGCACGGGCCAGGTCTCTGCTTGACTTCGTAGCTAAATCCCCGGAAAATGTGGCTTTCGTTGATGCGGCGCAGTATGGCCGCTCCGATAGCTTTGCGGCCGTGGTTGTGGATCATCATGGTCACGTACTCAACCCAGCTTCCGTTGGGAAGGTGTCTGCCTCCGTAGCTGAGCAGGTAGCAATAGCTCTAGCGATCAAGGACCCTTCGCGTCCTGAGATATTCACTAAGTCCAGCGCTACCGTCGCCTCGGGGGTAGTCTCCAGGGAAGCTGCCACTATCCTCATTTCGAGGGGTGCGGTAGGCTTTCACACAATTACCTGGTTCCCGGCCCACATGGGCTTAGGGGTTCATCAGTCACTTTTCAACGTCAATGAACTTGCCCATAACCATGCGCGAGAAATCACGTGCCGCAGCGGTCCGCGCAGGTCTGCAGGCGGGTTCGCGGAGAGCTTCAAGAATCCACTTGGCACCTTTCACGAAGTTACGTCTCACTATCAGCTGTCAAGGCGGAGGTACCCCCTCCCGCCTTCCAAGCTCACTAGACCGTAGTCGTCCGCTCTCCGGATGCTGCAGGCAGGTTCGTTCCGGTCTCGTAGCACGTTTAGTCACTTTGCCGAAGGCATAGATGCAGGATGCCCTAGCTGCAGGGAGAATAAGTGCACACTCGCTCACATACTCTGGCAGTGCCCGGCGTTACGTGGCGCCAAGTTCAGCACACAGCAGGACTGGGAGAGGGTCCTTAAAAGCGGCGAACTCTCAGTCCAACTCTCGGCAGTCCAGGAGGCCTGCGAACGGGCGGAGGGCCACGGTCTTCCAGTACCGGCATGGGTGCGGCCAGCAACTGCGGCGGA
This sequence comes from Dermacentor silvarum, assembly GCF_013339745.2. NCBI lineage: Eukaryota > Metazoa > Arthropoda > Arachnida > Ixodida > Ixodidae > Dermacentor > Dermacentor silvarum. The sequence goes on along the minus strand of NC_051158.1, from coordinate 148,227,759 downwards.
CCCCCCTTCGGGCCTTCGGGGGGTGTCTGATCGGCGTTCTTCAGGACCAAATAAAGTTCATTTCACCTCATCACCGATGCTGCTGCCACTACAGAGGGCCCCCCCCCCCCATAGACGAGGCAGGTTCGACGAATGATGAAAAGTCCACGTGACGCGGCGTGTCTTGGCGTTGCTCTTGGGTGTCAGACGGAGGCGGCGTCGATGGATGCCGCAGGGTTGCGTCGCACATTGGTGTGGTCGATGGCGCGGGTGCTTCAATGTAGGCGGGTGTGAGACGTTCCAGGGCAGTTGTGTCCGATCGGCCGTTGACGTTAATGACAAAAGTCGTCGGAAGGCGCCCGAGAACACAATATGGCCCAGAATAGTGCGGCTGGAAAGGTTTCCGCATGGCGCAGTTACGAACGAAAACGTGAGTAGCAGAGGGCAGTGCGCCAGAAACGTACGGAGAACTTGCTTCTTGCGAACGTGTAGGCACGGGGCGCATCTGGCTGAAGAAAGCTTGCAGTTCGGCAACGTAGTCGACAGGTGATGGCATAGGTGTTTTGCTGGTGGCGACAAACAAACCGCATGGAAGGCGTAGGTGAGTACCGCTCACTAGCTTAGCACTGGAGCAACCTAGGTCGCTCCTGAGTGCGGCTCTGATGCCAAGTAAAACGAGAGGCAAATGTAGAACCCACTTCTCCGGCGATTCATGCGCCGTAAGGGATGCCTTGTGAAGCCTGTAAAAACGTTCAACAGGTGCATTGTACTACGGGTGGTAAGCAGTCATGCGAAAACGTGTCGTTCCGAGTAGTTTGAGTAGCTCGTTGAAGAGTGCAGAGTCAAACGGCCGACCGAGATCGGTGATTATTGTAGATGGGCAGCCGAACCTTGCAATCCAAGTGGACACGAAAGCTGCTGCAGCAGTGGGCGCTGAGATGTGAGATATAGGTGTAGCTTCTGGCAAACGTGTATAGCGGTCGATGCATGTCAGCAGGTAGCAGTAACTCTTCAAATGTGCGAGAGGGCCGACGAGGTCCAGGTGCATGGTGTCAAAACGAACATCCGGTGGAAGAAAATACTTATTCGCAGGCACAATGGGGTGACGCTGCATCTTGGAGTGCTGACACGACAAACAGCAGCGAACCCAATAGTGAACTGGCGCGATTGGCCGGCGTTTAGCCGAGGCCAAACGAAACGACTGGAAAGGAGCTTCTGTGTCGCGCGTATGCCAGGATGCGACAGGTTGTGCACGGTTTCGAATAGACGTCTTCGAAGGGATGCCGAAATGTATGGTCTAGGTGTGTCGGTAGAAGTGTCGCACACGACGGACGTACCATCTGGAGTCACAACGACGTCCTCCAAGTTCAGGGACGTTGACGAATTACGGAGTGTACGGTGTTGATTGACGCTGTTGACTGGGGAGTAAGTAGACGTCGATTATGAAAGGCTCTGACGTCAACGTGGAAACGGCATTGACACGACTCAGAACGTCGACTGGAACGTTGTCGGTGCCCTTGATGTGTCGGAACGTTGTTGTAAACTCGGAGATGTAGGAAAGGTGTCGACTCTCGCGGGGCGAGTAAGAGGACGCCGAACGGTTCATTGCGTCCACAAGAGGCTTGTGGTCTGTCAAGACAGTTAATGTACGGCCTTCAAGGAAATGGCGAAAATGTTTGATAGCCAGGTAAACTGCGAGTAATTCATGGCCGAAAACGCTGTAGCGGGACTGGGCAAGCTTCAGTTTCTAAGAGAAAAAGGTGAGTGGATGCCACGCATTGTCGATGAATTGCTGCAGAACGGCACCAACGGCGGTGTTGGAAGCGTCGGTATTGATGGCAGTGGGCGCGTCTGGCTTTGGGTGTCTAAGCAGCATGGCGTTGGCGAGGGCAGACTTGACTGTTTAGAAAGCGTCGGTGGCCTCTTCATTCCACTGAAGCACTTGTTTACGTTTCTTCACGAGCAGAGCCTCTAGCGGAGCCATAAGTCGTGCGCCATCGGGGATGAATCGGCGGTAGAAATTGACGAATCCGAGAAATTTTCGAAGCTTGGTGAGTGTGGTCGGTCGGGGAAGGTCTTCGATGACACGAATCTTGGACGGCAGTGGTCTAATGCCGTCAGCGTCGACGACATGACCGAGGAACTCAAGTTCGGGTTGACCGAATTCGCTCTTGGCGGCGTTGATGACATTTCCGTTACTGGCAAGGCGTGAGAACAACAACCCCAAGTGGTGAAGATGTTCTTCTGCGGAAGAGCTTGCGACGAGAAGGTCGTCAATGTATGCAAAAACGAAAGGCAGGATTCTAATGACGGAATCGATGAGACGCTGAAAGGACTGGCCCACGTTACCTTAGCCGAAATGCATGCGGATAAATTCAAAAAGACCGAAGGGTGTGGTGATGGCGGTCTTGGGAATGTCTTCTTCAGCGACCGGTAGTTGATGATAGGTGTGAACGAGATTGATCTTACAAAAAACAAAAATGTCACAGTTTCGCCCTAAGGGCGAAGCAATGAATGCGATAGCAACACAGCAATGTCATACGAAGTAAGGTGAACGGCTTTGGTAGCAATATGAATTGTAGTAAACATGAGCTGATTAAGTAAGCAGGTGTGCTGCGGCGTAAGTACACCGACATGAAGAGAGACTCGATGACCACGAGAAGGCGCGTGTGAAACGGTGGTGTTGATGAGAAGCGCTTCCCGTGGGCAGCGCGTGCGAAGGGACACACCTGTAGCGCTGCACTGCCTATCCTAGCAGCATTGCATGTGTAGCGTGCGTTGGAAAATGTGGCCCCACTATTACTAACTGAATGAACAAGCGTGGTGTGAGCGCGCACAAGCAAACATAAATAGATCACACTGAATGACAGCAGACAACGACTGTCAAAACGCTGGCAGCAAGCGCAGACGCTGTAGCGGCGAAGGTACGTGCGGTCTATCGCTTCAACGGAAACTGAGCGGCGAATGTACAGCGCATACAAAGGTCAGAGCCGTGTGGAGATAAGAGACGGTGTGGACGAGCGACGAGCGCGGTTGTTGGCAGAGTAGTAGTGCGCCCCCCCCCCCCCCCCCCGCTCCCTCCGGCGCTGCCTACCCGCTTCCTTGCTTGCGCGTGGGAGATTGAGTGGGAAGTTCCCCTTGCGCCCGGTTGCAAGATAGGCCTTTGGTGCCGGAGCGCAGTGTCGTCCCGCTTCCCTCCCTCCCATACCGCCAGGGCCGTTCGCGCGACGGTCGCGTTTGCTTTCCACCGTGCGTTCGCTCTCCGTGATAGCGTGCGTCCCCCGCACGCTTCCGCTCGGGCACACGGCTCGCGGCGAAGATTTTATCTATACGGAACCTCACGGCGACGGTGACGGCGATGGCGACGCCGACGGCAGAAATCCGGTTGAAGTGTCCATATAATTGCTATCGCAATATCGTCGCACCGTGCAATGCTACTGTGAAATCCTGAATGTTCGGGAGAGGGTAGCGATCAAGAACTGTGACGTTGTTTACTGCCCGGTAATCACCGCATGGGCGTCAGTCGCCCGTCTTAGGCACCATGTGAACAGGTGATGCCCAATTACTGGAGGAAGGGCGGATGATGCCGAGTTGCAGCATGTGTTCGAACTCCGCGCGAGCGATCTTGAATTTCTCCGGGGACAAACGCTGGGGTCGGAAGGAGACTGGTGGGCCGGAGGTGACAGTGTGATGGCACACGTCATGTTGCACCGGTTGCATCCAGTCCGACAGGCGCGTCAAAGTGGGAAACTCGCGTAGGAACGCGGCGAAAGGTTCGTTCAACATGGCAGAAATAGGCACGATCGGCGATGTCCCTGATGATGGGACGCCGGGAACAGATAGCTGGGTCATGGAGTTGATGAGACGGCGTCGTTGAACGTCTTCAAGGAGTCCGTAGTTGTGCAAGAAGTCTGCTCTAATGACTGCACGACGGACGTCCGCAACCAGGAAAATCCTGCGGAACGCTCGTCGAAGGACAAGGTTTAGCATGACGGAGCGTAACGAGAAAACTAAAATCCTGGTGCCGTTGACGGCTTGCAAAAACGACACAGGTGTTCCTTTTCGGTCGGAGTGGTGGCGGGGAGAATACTGACATCGGCTCCTGTGTCTACTAAGAACCGTTGTCCAATAACTCTGTCCGTCACGTAGAAAAGGCGACTTGTGTGTTGGGCCGCACCACTCGCCGCCATTAGAGGTCGGCCGGCCTGTTTCCCTGCCAAGCGCAGGGACGCCGACAGTGACGAGCGTCGTTTCCAAAACGGCGGTGGTAGTAGCAAGCGCCAGACGTTGTAGTTGATGTTCCATCGCGGGTGCCCGTGCGTCTTGTTTTGCTGGAACGATGGCTGCATGGGCGACGAGATGACGTGCGGCGATGTTCCGGTCCACATATGATGCGTTCCAGGCGCTCACACAAGGAGTCGAGCGTAGATTTCGCTGCTGAAGAGCAGGGAAGGGTTCGCATGGCGGTTGTATTGTCACCCGGAGACGATGTCGTGGCTGCGATGGTTGGGGTGGCTACTTCCATGACTTTGTCGGCCAAAGCGGCAAGTGCGGTAAGATCCATGGTAGAGGCTGCCGCCAGGACCACCTGCACGTTAGCCGGGAGTCGTTGCAAAAACAATTCGCGTAACAACGCGTCGTCGATGGATCTCGCGTTGTTTCCGAGCAGCTGCTTCATTCGGCGACGATGGACTAGGGCGTCGGTCGCCGAGTTCTTCAGCGGACAGGAACTGCTGGATGCGAGAATGCTGTGGAGCTGCTGCGCGCTGTAGCAGGGCTGCCTTGAGATCGTCATAGGCGGAGGTAGACAATGGGGCATTCAACAAATCTGTTACTTCGTCAATGGCGGCGGGCGAGAGCGCTGCAACGGCGTAATGAAACTTTGAGGCTTGAGAGCGGATACCAGCAACTCGAAATTGCGATTCGGCCTGACGAAACCACGTCGAGGGATGCTGGTCCTAGTACTGTGGGAGGCGGACGGCGATGGCCAAACATGAGGGCTCACCGCGTTCATCGGAAGGGTTCTGTCCTCGAGCTCTCGTAGCGTTGGTCTGGTCCATGGTCGTCTCTACCACAGGAGCGTATAGCAGTATCATGTCCGAGGTCACTAAACTGTGGCGACGAGCGACCACGTAGACCGGTAAAGTTTCGGGGCTCTCGCAGGTGAGGAAAAACCGACAACCGATCACTTACCGTAGCATTTTTAATCTGTGTCTGAACGCTAGCCCGTGCCGGAGCGTGCCAGTCGCTCGTGCCTCGTGCAGACGCGGGCGTCTACGTAATTATCATGCGACGCCGATGCTGCTGCCGCTACAGAGGGCTCCCCCACCCCCCCTAGAGAGGAGGAAAGTTCGACGAACTAAGAAAAGTCCACGTGACGCGGCGTGTCTTGGCATTGGTCTTGGGTATCACGGACGGAGGCGGCGTCGATCGATGCAGAAGGGTTGCGTCGCACATTGATGAGGTCGATGGTATGGGTGCTTCAATGTAGGCGGTTTGAGACGTTCCAGGGCAATTGTGTCTGATCGGCCGTTGACGTTCACGACAAAAGTCGTCGGACGGAACTCGAGAACACAATATGACCCGGAGTAGTGCGGCTGCAAAGGTTTCCGCACGGTACAGTTACGAACGAAAACGTGGGTAGCAGAGGTCAGTGCGGCAGAAACGTACGGAGACCTTGCTTCTTGAGAACATGTAGGCACGGGGCGCATCTGGCTGAAGAAGGCTTGCGGTTCGGCAACGTAGTCGGCAGGTGATGACATAGGTGTTTTGCTGGTGGCGACAAAGAAATCGCATGGAAGGCGTAGGGGAGTGCCGTAGACTAGCTCAGCACAAAAGCAACCTAGGTCACTCTTGAGTGCGACTCTGATGCCAAGTAAAACGAGAGGCAAATGTAGCACCCATTTCTCTGGCGATTCATGCGCCATAAGGGATGCCTTGAGATTCATGTGAAAATGTTCAACAAGTTCATTGGACTGCGAGTGGTAATCAGCCGTGCGAAAACATGTCGTTCCGAGTAGTTTGAGTAGCTCATTGAAGAGTGCTGAGTCAAACTGGCGACCGCGATCGGTGAATATAGTAGATGGGCAGCCGAACCTTGCAATCCAAGTGGACACGAAGGCTGCTGCAATAATGGGCGCTAAGACGTCAGATATAGTTGTAGCTTCTGGCCACCGTGTATAGCGGTCGATGCATGTCAGCAGGTAGCAGTAACCCTTCAAAGGTGCTAGAGGGCCGACGAGGTCCAGGTGCATGGTGTCAAAACGAGCATCCGGTGGAAGAAAAGACTTATTCGCAGGCAGAATTGGGTGACGCTGTATCTTGGAGTGTTGACACGACAAACAGCAGCGAACCCAATCAGTAGTGAACCCATCGACAAGCAGCGAACCCATCGATCCTACGTTGACGCAGCGCGCCGGGGGGCCGGGCGCCGTCTAGTTACGGTGGGCACGCAGTACATCTCTGCTGATGCGCGCCTTTCTCGGCCCCCGAGCAAGCAGCCATCGGTTGCACCAACCTTCCAAGTTCCAGAGGTCAGCTTCTCACACACCTCTGGAACAACACAGACAACTGAGAGGGAGTCTACCCCTCTTGACAAACCCTAATCCGCTTACGAGTCTCCGCCTGAAGCAATGGAAGCGACCCCGGGATCCTCGGTGTCTCTGACGCTGAGAGAACCCCCCAAAAAGAGGCGGAGTTTTCTAGACCGCCTCAAACTGAAAAAAAAAACATCCGCCAGCCAAGCCGCCTAATAACGGCGGTGACATTTGAATAACCCGTCCCCTTATCACTCGCAAAAATGGCTGCTGAGAGCATTATACACTGGAACTGCAGAGGGCTAGTCAGGAATCTGGATGACATATATGAAATACTTGCACAATACAAACCAAACATACTTTGCCTGCAGGAAACACACTTAAACCCAACACGCACACACTTTCTAAAAGAACACGCAGTATACCGGAAAAACAGACAAGGCACTGCCCACTCATCAGGTGGCGTCGCTTTTGTCGTGCAGAACACAATTCCCTGTCAGAGTATCACTCTAAGTCGGTAACCAGATAGTTACCCACTTAGAGGCAGTGGCAATACGAGCCGATAATACTGGGAGAATAGTACCTGTATGTTCACTATATATTCCTCCGGATCTTCACCTCTCCGTTGAAGAATTTGAAAAACTCATTGACCAACTCCCGGTTCCATTCATGTGGGTTGGAGATTTCAATGCGCATCACCCACTATGGGGATGTCCAAGAGTTGATTCCCGAGGTGCGCAAATCGCAAAATTTCCATTGTCCCCCAGTTCCTGTATATTTATTTAAAAAGAGCCAACATACTTTAATATAGCACACAACTCATACACAGCAATAGACCTTGCTATTGGCTCTCCGGTGCTCTTGGCAACCACTGAATGGGCTGTTATTGATAATCTGTATGGTAGGACCACGTTCCTGTTTCCTTAAAATACACAGGAAACATAAATTTCTGGTAAATAATCATAGGAAATATAAAGAACAGGCTGCTGATTGGAAGAAGTTCCGAGAACTCTCAAAACTGCCCACTTCATCAATCGTAGACATAGATATAGACGAATCTCAATCCATGATCACACTGCATATTCTAGAAGCCAGGCAGAAATCAATCCCACAGACATCAAATAAAACACAAAACAAACGAAGACCATGATGGAATGCGGAGTGCAAGAATGCCCGTGAGAAGCAAAACAAAGCCTGGTCAGAATTCTGCAGGTACCCTACAGTTGGAAATTTAAGACTTCAAGCGTGCACAATCAAATGGCAGGCATATACGAGGTGCATCCAAACGGGAAAGGTGGCAGTGATTCCTCTCATCTGTAAACTCCTACACAGATACACATAAAGTGTACAACAGACTTCGAGCACTTCAAGGGCGCAGTGCTCACCCGGTGCCTCTGGTCAGCACTGCTGGTGATACACTGGAACACCAAGCAGATGCAATATGACAACATTTTGAATATATTTTCAGCTCAGAACATTATACAGACACCTTCATGCTATACAAGCTAGTGGAGGAGCGGAAACCCATCCGTGATAAAAGGCCAATAACAGGAGGGTACAATAGCCCTTTCACTATGGAGGAACTGAAGGCGGCTCTTGGAACATGTGGAAACTCAGCAGCAGGCCCAGACAGGATTACATACGGCATGCTCAAGCACAAGCATGAACACACCATTATAACCATATTCTTTCTCTTTCACAAGATATAGTCCTTTGGGCGCCTACCCAAAGCTTGGAAAGAGGCTGTTATCATACGCATTCTTCAACAAGGAAAGGACGCCACACTTGCAGCTAGCTACAGGCCCATTGCCTTGACTAGTTTCTTGTGCAAGGTGTTTGAAAAAACGATGAATTGCCGCCTCGTGTATTTCCTTGAATATAACGGCCTTCTTGACCAACATCAAGCTGGATTCAGGTCTGGTCGGTCGACAACTGACCAACTTGTAGCATTTGAGTCTTATGTCAGGGATGCCTTTATCCACAAACAACACTGTCTTTCTGTATTCTTTGACGTGGAAAAAGTTTGTGAAAAGACCTGTCATTATGGCAAAAGTTTGTGACACGACCTGGCGTTATGGCATTCTCTGTGATCTGCATTCTTTCGGAGTCTAAACATGCTCAATACTATATAAAGCTACCTCTCCGAACGCACCTTCGTGGTTCGTCTTGGAAATGCTATATCGAAGCCGTTCATACAGGGGAATGGCGTTCCCCAAGGTGGCGTTCTCAGCTGCACGCTTTTCATAATTAAAATGAACTCCCTACGCAGTGTGTTGCCCAAAACTATTTCTTACTCTGTTTACGTAGACGATGTCGAGATGAGTTTCAAATCCTGCAACTTGGCCATCTGTGAGGGGCAAATTCAGTTCGGGGTAAATAAACTCTCATGCTGGGCAGATGAAAATGGGTTTAAATTCAACTGTGGAAAAACCGTCTGTTTACCTTTTTCTCAGCAGCGTGGTATTAGGCCAGACCCCAACATCACACTGAACGGGCAGACCATAGCCGTTAAACAAGATCACAAATTTCTAGATGTTGTGGTCGATAAAAAGCTCCCCTTTGTTGCACATATCAAGCAGTTGCGATTGAAATGCTTGAAAGCATTGAACTTACTAAAAATCCTTTCCCATCAGTCATGGGGTACTGGCCGTGACTTTCTATTGAACCTTCTGAATTGCGTTGCCCTGTCACGTCTTGACTATGACTCGGTAGTGTACGAATCAGCGTCAAAGTCTGCGCTAAAGATGCTTGACCCCGTGTGCCACCTTGGGCTCCGTCCGGCCACTGGTGCTTTCAGAACTAGCCCAAGAGCCTGCCTGTATGTGAGGCGAACAGATGGTCACTGGAACGACGAAAGCAGTGCACAAGCATAGCGTATGCCACTAAGGTGCTCTATCATACAGAGTATCCATCTGGTGAACTCTTGCGGCAAACAACCAACACCCAGTTGTTCTTGAGGCGACCATCAGCAACTCCACCATATCCCCTTAGAGTCGCGTCACACATTGAAAGCCTGCACACACCGGTCTCCAACCTCCAAGTGGTGTCCCATAAAGACGCTATTGCGCCGTGGGAAATACACGCTGTTAACTGTGATATGTCATTTCTTGAGGTGGGCAAACATGGGCATCCGCTCGCAATAAATCAGCAGTTTATGTACTTGCAGGCAAAATACAGGTGTGCCGAGTGACTGACTGCCGAGTCACTGAGGACTGCCACTGACGCCTCTAAGTCCTCAGCTGTCGCATGTGCCGCACATGGCCCTCAATTCTCCGAATCGAAGACAATGATAGAACATACAAGCATATTTACTGCAGAATGCTGTGGCATCCTCCTGGCCATAAAGCACATCCTACAGAAGAAACAACCAGCCTCCATCATATTGTGACGGAAGCGAGATGGAGGCGAAGGATATATTTGCAAAATATATACAGAGGAGGCTAGGGGAAGAGATTCCGATCCGGCCCAAGTGCTAGCATCTTCTTCGTCATCTTTGTAGCTCTGCCAAGCATCGCGTTGATCCATGTATGGATAGCTCCGTAACATCACGCTCCGGCGGCTGAAGCGCCGTCCTGGGGCTTGCTATGAAGGCGAGGAGCTAGAAGAGCAGTATGGCTTCAGCCGGGAAACATGAACAACTTAGTTGTCAGCGATGAGGTCGAAGATGCAGGATCCAGGAGTAAAATTTCGTAATTTACGTCACCGAGTTGACGAAGAACCTTGTAGGGCCCGGTGTAACGTGATAGGAGCTTCTCTTATAGGCCAATGTGGCGGCATGGTGACCATAGGAGGGCCAGAGAGCCAGGAGTGAATTGGACGCTTCTGTATCGGCGGTCGTAACAGGACTTCTGGGCTGCTTGCGAAGCAAAAAGTCGATCGTGGGCAAGTTGACGAGCTGCACGGGCTCAAGCTGCGACGTCACTGGCGTATTCAGTAGGCGAGTGAGGAGCCGAAGGAAGGAGAGTCTCGAAGGGCAATGCAGGATGTCTGCCAAACAGCAGATAAAACGGTGAATATAAAGTGGTGTCATGGCGCGAGGAATTGTACGCAAAGGTAACAAATGGTAACGTGCAGTCCCAGTCACGGTGATCTGGCGAAACATACATGGCCAGCATCTCGGTTAGAGTTCGGTTCAGGCGCTCGGTCAATCCATTCGTCTGCGGATGATAAGCGGTGTTGAGCTCATGTTCAGTAGAGCAGGCACGAAGGATATCATCTACCACTCTTGACAGGAAGTACCTCCCGCGATGGATGAGAAACTGCCGAGGGGCACATGATGTAGAATTACGTCGTGTAGGAGAAAGTCAGCGACGTCTGTAGAACAGCTTGTCGGCAATGCCCTGGTGATTGCGAAGCGCGAGGCTTAGTCTGTCGTGACCGCAACCCATTTCTTTTCCGAGATGGACGTAGGGAAAGGGCCTAGAAGGTCAAGGGCGACGCGGAAGAATCGCTCTACAGGGATATAAATAGGTTGTAGCTGGCCTGCAGGCAGCGCTGAAGGACGCTTGCGGCGTTGGCTGCGTTCACAAGCAGCGACGTAGTGGAGCACAGAACGGTACATGCCAGGCCAGAAAAACCGACGTCGGATGCGTGCATAAGTAGGCGAGACTAGAGCACTGCACGGGCTCGGGCTTACCCGAAAGCCTGGGCCGGGCCGGGTAGACGAGTTTTTTTCACGGGCTCGGGTCGGGCTCGGGCACGGCGTGTGCTTTTTGACCCGCGCCCGGGCCGGGCTCGGGTTTTTTGACGCGGGCCCGGGCCGGGCGCGGGCTTTCTGTGAGTTATTCTCGGGCTTCTCAACTCTGAAAAACATGTATTTTTCGGTCTCGGGCCGGGTTCGCGCCGGTTCCTAGTCGGGCTCGGGCCGGGCTCGGGCTTAAGGTAAAGGGGTGGCGGGCCGGGCCGGGCGGGTAACGAAGATTATTTCCGGGCCCGGGCCAGGCCCGGGTCTCGCCATAAAAGTTTTGATCGGGCTCGGGCGGGCCGCCCAATGTGAAAACGGGCCCGGGCCGGGCCCGGGCCGCAAAAATCGGCCCGTGCAGTGCTCTAGGCGAGACACCTAAGTGACCGGCAGTTGGTACGTCGTGAAGCTGGTGAGGAACACTGGAGTGTAAATGGTGAGGTAGCACAAGCAGGAGCTCTGGGCCATCTGATCTGAGATTACAACGATGGAGAACGTTGTCGTGTAGCTCAAACAGGCGAACAGAACGGTATGGTGATGGAGAGGTAAGACGGTGGATGGTGAGCTGTGAGGACGTCTCTCGTCGCTGTTCGCTGGGGATATCATTCAAAGCAAGGATGAACAGTACGCAGGCGTCGGAGTCAGGGTCAATGAGGTCGGAGCATCGACAGGGTGACGTGATAAGCAATCGGCGTCCTGGTGCAATCGTCCAGACTTGTAGTGCACAGCAAACGAGTATTCTTGAAGCCGTAATGCCCAGCGGCCGACACGTCCTGACAGATCCTTCAGCGACGAAAGCCAGCATAGAGCATGGTGGTCTGTAATTACAGAAAAAGTTCGGCGAAACAAGTAAGCTCTGAATTTGGTGACAGCGCATACTAAAGCCAGGCACTGCGTTCAGTGATGGAAAAGTTTCGTTCCGACGAGGACAGAAGGCTACTGGCGTAGGCGATGACACGTTCCTTGCCATGCTATGTTTGGCCAAGGACAGCCCCAATTCCATGACCACTGGCACCAGTGTGAAGTTCCGTAGGCGATGAGGGGTCGAAATGGGCCAGTATTGTTGGTGTAGTGAGTAGGCGGACGAGGGCAGAAAACGAAGCTGCTTGTTCGGGTTCCCAAATGAAAGGAACGTCCTTCTTCAAGTGTGCCGTAAGAGGGCGATGTCCGCGAAGTTCCGGACAAAGCAACGAAAGTAGGAACATAATCCTACGAAACTGCGGATGTCTTTGGCTGAACGCGGCACGGGAAATTGTTGCACTGCTCGCACCTTGTCGGGGTCTGGTTGAACACCGGCAGCACTGGCAAGGTGACTGAGCATAGTTATCTCCCGCCGCCCGAAACGGCACTTGGCGGAGTTCAGCTGAAGGGTGGCTCTTCAGAAGACGGCAAGAACGGCCGATAAACGGGTGAGGTGGCTCTCAAACGTAGGCGAGTAGACAATGCCATCGTCTAAATAGCATAGACATATGGACCACTTATATCCCCGTAGCAGAGAGTCCATCATACATTCGAAAGTTGCTGGGGCATTACACAGTCCGAACGGCATGACCTTGAATTGGTGTAGGCCATCGGGCGTAGTAACGGCAGTTTTTTCACCGTTTATAGGGTCGACTGAAATCTACAAATAGCCAGACCGAAGGTCGATGGAAGAAAAATATTGGGCTCCATGAAGGCAGTCAAGGGTGTCATCGATACGAGGCAAAGGGTAGACGTCTTATGAGTGACTTTGCTCAAATTCCGATAATCAACGCAGAAACGCCAGCTGCCGTCCTTGTTTTTCACGGGAACGACAGGGGAGGCCCACGGGCTAGATGAAGGTTCTATGACGTCTTTTCTAATCATTTTGTCGACCTCGTTGTGGATGACTTGAGATTCGTGATGCAATACGCGAAATAGATGTCGGCGTATAGGAGAGGCGTCACCAGTGTTGATTCGATGAGCCACGACAGATGTTTGGCCTAGAGGGTGGCCGTCAAAATCAAATATGTCACCATAGGACACCAGGATCCGGTAGAGATCTTGGGCTTTCGCCTGGGTCATATCGGGAGCAATCATCTTGTTAATGCCATCGAGAGACGAAGGCGCGAAGTTGGCGGAGCAAGAAGACGGCGAAACATCGGCATCCAAAGCAGAAATCTTGCAGGGGTCAAGCGCGGAAATGGGGGCCAGTGACATGCCTTGCGAGATAACCTGAGTCAACAAGCTGATGTTGAGAAGCGGCACGACCAGCGTATTATCAGCAACGGAAACAATGGTGTGAGCCAGGGCGACATCGCGGGCTAACACGACGTCGATAATCAGAGACAAGACGTAGTCGCCATCTGGAATGTCGCGTGAAGACGTCAAAGTAACGTATGTGGCGGCTTGATGCGGCAAACGAACGTGGTGGGGAGAGCATAAGCGTGGCATTGTGTCGGCTGGACTGTCGGGAGGATGGGGCAGCTGAAGCTGAAGAGCACCGGTCGCACAATCAATGAGGGCAGAATGAGTGGACAAAAATCTAAGCCGAGGATAAGGTCATGGGGGCCCTTCTCGATGACGGCAAATTCGATGGAAGTGGGATGACCAGCAATGCAGACGCGGGCGGTGCACATTCAAAGAACGGCAGGAGCCCCTCCATCAGCGACACGGAGGATGCTGGAGGCGGCAGGCGTGAACACTTTATGAAGGCGTCGACGAAAATCTGCACTCATTACAGAGATGTGCGCTCCAGTGTCGATGAATGCAGAAACAGTTACGCCATCAACATCATCGCCTAACAAGCTTCGTCTTATCGGAAGCGTCAGAAGCGGATTTGTGGCGGCAGTTGTCAATGCAGCGTGACCTCCGGGCGCTGCATTGTTTATTTTTCCTGATAGGCACGAGCAGGGCTGAAGGAGGACGACAGGGGGCGAGTCTGTGGTGAGCGAGACGACGGGCGACGGCCTGGAGGCGAGCGTGACTGGTGATCACGCGGCGACTGGGAGCGGCTACTTATCATGGGGGAAACATCGGCGTTCGGGAAATAAGACTGGGTTGAAGGCCGAAAGCGGGTGCTCTCGGGACGGCGGTAAGGGGTAGACAGCGCTCGATGCGCCGAGGATCTGTGGGTGGCGCAGTAACGGGGGACGTGGCCTATACGGTGACAAGTAAAACATATCGGTCGATCGTCAGGGCTTCGCCACGCAGCAGGGTCACGTTATCGTGTAGCGAATCACTGCTTTTGATAGGAAGAGGGCGGATGCCACCAAGTTTGCGTTGAACTGGCCACGGTGCAGACAGACTGAATGCGTATAGTGGCGATCTCCTGCCGGACAATGGCTTGAACGAATGGAGCCATAATCGAGCTCGAGTCACCTGCGTGCACTCGAGAGGGGTCATGGCCTCAAGTTCGCGGCGTACAATTCGTGTCAGCTGATCTGGTGGAACTGACGTCTGTGCAGCCGTGCGGTCTTCGCAAGAGGACATCGCCGCCGTGTTGGGAAGCCGGGCAAATGAGCGGCCAATGCGCCGGCTTTTAGCCTGCTTAAAGCGCCGGCACTCCTTTATAATAGCGTCGACTGTAGACCAATTTCTACACATTAAAGGGCAGAAGGCGTCGTCAGCGATCCCTTTCAAGATATGTCCAACCTTGTCGTCCTCCGGCATCTCGGCGTCGGCCTTTCGGCATAGCGCTAATACGTATTCTATGTACGCGACGTAAGATTCAGTAACCGTCTGCGCACGTGACGCGAGCGTCTTTGTCGCGGCAATCTTCCGACCAATGGGCTTCCCAAACAATTCTCGCAGTTTCTCTTTGCAGGTGTCCGAGCTCCCACTCTCAGCTTCGTGATTATCGAACCATACCTTCGCAGTGTCTTTCAGGTAGAAGATTATATTTGCCAACATCATGGTAGGGTCCCATCGGTTATTCGTACTCACGCATTCGTACTCTGCCAGCCAGTCTTCAACGTCCGCGACACCGGAACCGGAGAACGTGCCAGGATCCAGGGGTTGCACAAGCACGACCGTTGAAGTGGCGGGCGCTGAAGTAGATGCTGTGTGTTCCGCCATTGCAGACAGATGTCCGAAACGACGGATAATGCAAAGCTTCGTTGCGTGGCGACACGTACCCCGCACCACCACCAAAGTGTGACGGAAGCGATATGGAGGCGAAGGATATATTTACAAAATATATACAGAGGAGGCTAGGGCAAGAGATGTCCGATCTGGCCCGAGTGCTAGCGTCTTCTTCGTCGTCTTTGTCACTCTGCCAAGCATCGCGTTGATCCATGTAGGGATCACTCCGTAACAATATATGCAGACTCCCTTAGTGTGGTGACTAAGTTGTCATCCGGCAAAACGCATAAAAATCCAGTAACTAATTTCCTTCTAAAGTGTCTAATGTCGGCTCACAAATCCAAACCTAAAATCACACTGTGCTGGGTACCGGGGCATTGCAACACAGCTGGCAATGAGGTAGCTGACAGACTTGCGCAGTCAGATGCTCTCCGTAACTATAAGATAATGTACCCTACGAGGACCTCATGCCACACATTATAAACCGAATTCGTAGGCAGTGGCAAGAAGAATGGGATGCAGAAATTGAAAACAAACTGCACACAATGAAGCCCACAATAGGAAGCCATGCTACAGAGAAACCTCTTAAAAAATGTTGAAATGTTGTTGAAAATTCGTTAGTCAATGTCAACAAATGGCATTGAAATCACATTCAGGCTTTGTTGAAACATTATTGAGAAAATTGTTGACAGGAGTTGATAATTGGCCCGCGACACTTTGTCGAAACATCATTGAGTCGTTTCAATTTGAGAAGTCATTGATGGATTGTTAAAAACATGTTGAATGCAATATTGAAAGCCCACTGAAGAACTGTTGAAGATGTGTTGAATGTCAATAATGAAAGCCTGTTGATAAATTGTTAAAATATGTTGAATGCCAATATTGAAACCCCATTGAAATATTATTGGATCAGTATTGAACATGGGTATTGAAACCCCATCGAAGTATTATTGGAGGAGCGTTAAACGTCAATATTGCTTGATGGAGGCAAAAGGCGCAACGCATCAGAAACAGGAGACAAGAGGAAGAACAGACAACACAAACGTTAAGCACCAAACGTGTGTGTCGTCTGTGTTCTTCCTCTTGTGTCCTGTTTCCGATGCGCTCCACCTTTTGCCTCAATCATGTTATACTAAGAAACCCAACGTGCAACGTTAGTCAATACTGCAACACCATTTAAATATTATTGGAGCAGTGTTGAACGTCACTATTGAAATCACTTGAGCGCCCACTGAAATATGCTGTTTGTTGAGTAGTGTTAAAAACTGCACTAGATTTTTCTTTAAATACCGCTGAGCTACGTTGAGTCTCATAGCATTACTATTGATACCAGATTGATATGTTCCTTGCATACTAGAGGACAACGGCAAGTTTATATGTAGGCACTTCTGTATTGCAGACCTGGGTCACCCAGGAATCAAAACCACACTTTTAGATATAGCCTGTAATAAAACATTTTCTAGTTTAAAAAAAAAGTTCTAAAATGTTTCTTAAAACATTTTTTGAATTGGCTTAACGCACAAAATCAATACTCCTTCACGAAATCAACAGCTCAAAATTGATGTGGACAAAAATCATTTTTTTCTAGATGAATTGTTTATTGTAGCCGAACATTTGTTAACTGTACAGCCATGTGTGCCTCGATAGACAGACAGACAAAAAACTTTATTAAATAGGTCCTGAGAAGCCCTGCCCTAGGGCAGAGCTGCGGGCCACTCCCACGTGGGGACGGGTAGGCCGAGCCTAACCGGCGCATCGTGGGCTCTCTGGACAGCCCAAGTTTGTCGTGACAGTTATGAGCTCTGGATGGCAGAACTCCATTCTTCTTCCGTGATGCGATTGGGCCCCTGTAACGAGGGGCATAGCCAGAGCATGTGCTCTAGATTGCAAACAGCCGCACAGTCGGGGCAAGTAGAGCTAAAAGCCTCGAGATCAAAAAATTTCTAACGCATCTAAAAACGGCCAGCAGCTTGATACAAAAACGAAATTGAATACTGAGAGATTTAAAGTTTACCTGGCCCTAAAGTAGGACGCATTTCTCAAAGTTGAAATAAACAGAAAATAAATAATATACAAGCAGACTAGCATTACAGTAAATAACATTTAAAATGTACTTGCTTTCTCTATTGGGTAGCCAGTAACATAATAATCATAGCACAATTTGCATGAGTCCACTGAGACTCATATTTACTGGTTAAATGGTGTGTGCCCATTTTCCTAAATGTTATCTACCTCTGAAACGACATGGTAATTACAATAACTTGGGTCATAGCAGCAGTTTATTTTGCTGCATTGGTTGCACGATCCAGTTGCGTTTTCTGCCATGATTACTAGGTTCCTTCTTCTTCTTTCTGGGCTTTTACGTGGCAAAACCAGTTCTGATTATGAGGCACGCTGTAGTGGAGGGCTCCGGATTCTTTTTGACCACCTGGGGTTCCTTAACGTGCACTACAACGCAAGCACACGGGCGTTTTTGCATTTCGCCTTCATCGAAATGCGGCCGCCGCGGCCGGGATTCGATCCCGCGACCTCATGCTCGTGCATAATAAGTACGCTAAGGGTGTGCCTTAGCTAACTGAGCCACCTCGGCGGTCATTACATACCATACGATTTATTCACTTTGACTACTTAAGATTTGTATCTGATAGACCATGGCTATGAGTTACCTGCTGTAAGACTTAAATGGAACTGGCATGAGGAATTTTTTTTCATTTTTGAGTGCCGCAAGGAAGTTCGAATGAAAGAATTTGCAAAAAATCTAATTTCATGCGTACATGAAAGAAAGCACATCGTTGCCTTGCCCGAGAACTGTTGTTGCACTTTTAATTTAAGCCAACATGTGCTTCTTAATTCTTATGGTTTTGAAATAGGAAAATAGACCATTGCTACAAAGTTATGTTAATATGCAGTTTTTCTTAAACAGAACCACTCTGATAATAGCACAGATTCCACTTTCACGTGTACGTATGAAACCTAATTTTCTGCAAAATTTCTCACTGTTCCTACTTTTACTTTATCAAACAAACTTGAAATGTTGTGCTGTCATGGAACAGTCTTGGCATAAAATGACCCGAGATAGCTATGAAATAAAATAGTCAGGAAACACTATCTTTAGTAAAAATATTTTTAAAAATTACGCAATAATGTACTAAAATACATAGCGCAACACTTGTGCAATTATTATTAATCACAACACAGTACTTGTGCCTGAACCATCGAACCTGGGCTTTTGAGGTGACTAGAAACAGCATAATAATAAAAGAAATGTTGAGGGCTACACGTGCACAACACTTGAACTGTCCACAGATTTGGGCTCTTCTGGACACTTCAGGTCCCTTGCGAGAAGTGAGGTCAGAGTGTTTTTAGTGTAGGCCATGTTTGTCCTAGGAAACTTGTGACAGGTAAAGCCTGTAAAAAAGGAAAACAGCCTAAGGTTTAAGATCAATGTTACACATGCAAGAGTGCGACATGCAGTACGCCCTGTTATAATGAAACTGTTTCATTTGTTTTGTTTATTCGAAGTTTTCATGAGTTTAATTCCAGAGAATGACCAGCTTTTAAAGTGGAGTGTCCCCGGAGGACTCCACTTAGTACAATATGCAGAAGGCAAACAGGAAAAGCCCACTGTGGCAGAATAACTTCATGAATATCTTCGGTGAGAAAAATGTGAATTTGCTTGCCTAGGAACAAAATGGTGGAAAAAAGACTTTATACTGTTGGTGAAAAAACCTAAAGGTAGACTACTGGCAACTAAAATTAGTTCTCTCAACTTTGATAATCAAAATCTGCAGCACTTCATTGCACTTTTCCTTGCAGAAGTTGCTCCAAATACGGTTATGCGACCAGAATTGAGTTTGGTATATTTGAATTTGTTTTAGGAGCTCATGTGCTATTGGAGTGCACTTCTTGCATTATGATGGCCATTCTTATGCCTCTCTACTTTAAAGAAAATACTGCTTATAACGAGGATTTACTGCAGTTGCGCGCCAACCTGGTTACATTAACACAGGCAAAACATGACAGCTATATGAAGAAATGCTCAGACTGCCATGCATCTACAGTGGTGGAAAGAAATCGTGTGGTGACACCATACATGTGAGCGGCGAAAGAACATTTGTATAAGCATGCATTTTAAGAATGAAGTGTCCCCTAGCATCACATTACAGATTCCTTCTCTCTCTCCTCCCCATCTTTCGTTCCCCCTCATCCCGCTCCCATGTGTAGGGTAGCAAACCGGTTGTGCGGAACTGGTTAACCTCCCTGCCTTTCCTTCTCCACTCATTCCTTCCTTCCTCTGCGACTTCTCCAAAAATCCTGATTGTGCTGTTGCCCCTTGGCTTCTTCCAAAACTGATCTTTCTCTTTACTGTATGGTGCCCATCACTGCAGTAGTTTGGGAGTATATACCTAGTTTAATGTTTTGCGAATGTCTTTACATTTTAAAATGTGAATATGCTAGTTTGCCCTGCATGCTACAATAAAGATGGTGTAAAACTGCGGACACTAAGAAACCTTTGTCTCTTTGTCACCTAAAAAATTATTTACCCATTTTTTTTCTCGAAAGGTCACTCTAAAGAACAATCCAGAATAAAAGATATAACGCTTAAATTTGGGGGCGTATTTCTAGAAAATATGTGATCCTCAAAGGGTTAAACATGAACACCTACAAATCTCATTCAATCTTTCAATAAATCTAAATCCACAGTACTTGAGCACTGGTTTATAATAACGCTGCAAACAGGCAAGTGCGTCATTGAAGTAAGAAAGCAGGAGACATTTCCAACAATTTCGGAGTGGGATCTGTGGACATGCCTCATGGTCTGTAAGAATCTTTATACTGTAGCTGCCAAGGACCTTTTCATTGCTGATCAATTTATGTGAACCTGAGGAAAAGCCAAATAAATGCTTTTGTTTTTTCCACATCTTAGAATGCAATGTGATAAATTGGATCTAAATAATAGGTTGAGTGCCTAGAATGAACGGACATCGCTAAACATAGCAATCTTCACAACGAAGTTGGCAACTGTTCCCATTGTTGCTTTGATCGAAACAACCAAGCAATTATGCCACATAACTTAAGCTCCCTCTGCTGAAAGGCTACTGTATGCCACCACATCGACCTCCTTCAAGACAGGAGCAACTTTGTTTCAATATGGTCTGTTGAAATAGGTGAAACCACTATGTTTTGCGTTACAGAATCTGGAGGGCCATTTTCATTGCTTAAACTTGGTGGAAGTGCTGTCCCTCGAGTTGAGCAGTAACTGCACTTGAGCGTAGCTTCTCCACAATTCCTATAATATAACAACACTTTCAGGCTACTTAAGCACACCCTCTATGCCACCAGATTGGTAGTTGCTTCATTGCAACTATTCATTGCAATGGCAGACAAGTAGTGCAACTAATGCGCAAATACACCTAACTTTGTCAGTTGGAGCCACCAATAACTTCGGGCAGTTAAGGCTGCTTTTAAAATTTAGCACTTTAGTATGGAGGCGTTAGAGACTCGAGATCAAATGAACATTCATTCCAAATAGTAGGCTATTGTAGCACGCAGTTGCAGACACAGGCTACTTGAAAGTCATTTGTTGTGCTAATGGCAAGCTGGTAATTCCAAGTACAAAATGTGAATGCAAAAATGCAATGGGAAAAAGGATGTACGGTACTTGCCTATAACAGCGTTGACCCTGTTAAGGCCAAGAGCCTCTTTTGCCTATTGGTGGTGTTGTTTCCGAGGAGTGAGTGGCCCATGAGGTTCTCCTCTGTGAACACATGGTGAATCAAGGCCCTTGCAAACTTGCCTGGTCCACCATGGCAAGCTGTGCCAGGATCATCTGAATGAGCACTTCTCCAACCTATGTGCAACAGCACGTTTAGGTAAATATTAGTGAGGTAGTCTAACAATTTTAAGCACATTTACACAACAGCCACACACCAAATAAATCACAGCAATACTGTCTATTCCAGACCTAATATGTCAACTAATGTCACTAATAAAAAAACTAAAACTAATGTCATAGCTTGTTATGTTGTCAGGAAGCCATGTGCTTCAGAAAAACAAGGATTCATCCAGTACAAAATAAAATAGTAAGTAAACCAAAGCATTGAAAACTTTAATTCAAGTAGCATTTTTAGGATACTTCACTTACTTTCTGGTGTCTGTCTCTAACTATTTTCCAGCCGATTTGTGTCACTTGGTGGTCAATCGTCTCATGGGTAGGGCTGCTATGTTGAGGGAAGTGGGTTAATAACCAACTAATGGACCTGCTTGGATCTCTGGGTATGTGACTCAGGGTATGTGCCACTCTTCAATGAACTACTTTCACGCCATCTTGGGCAACTGCTGCTTGTGTTCGCAAGCAGCAGTAGCACCTCAAAGAGGATATTAACTGTCGACATTAATGCGATTACCACTACATATCAGATTCGCTTGCTGTGTCCCAGACCTACTCAGCTGAATGTGTACATAAGGAAAAAAGGCAGGGTGTTCCAACTGCCCACCTGATCAATAAATGAATCGACTCGCAAACCGAAGGCTGCGCAAAATCGCAGAGGAGACATTTAATGCTGCTATTATTACTAAATCTTAAGGAGAATACCTTGAGCACAGTTTTTCAGAGATAACAAATACTACAGCTTAAAGGAGCACTAAAGTAAAATTGAAATAATTCTGTGGTTTTACATGTCAAAACCCCAGTCTGATTACGAGACACAGCATAGTGGTGGAGTCCAGATTTTTTGTGACCACCTGTAGTAGCATGGTACATGGGGGGATTTGTTTATCACCTCCATCAAAATGAGGCGATTTCATCCTGCGACCTCATGCTTAGGAGCACAATTGCAAAGCCACTAGCAAGCATGCCAAGTGAGCACTAAAGAAAAAAATAATTCAGATGTATTTGTAAATGACCTTCCTGTTACACAAAAGGATTCACTCGTATGTGACAAAATGGTGAGTAGACTGTAAAAGACGCAAGACGAAAGATTGTTGGTACTGCCACCTGATAGTTCCCACACCTTTCTTGCTGTGACGTCATAGATTTTGCTAGTGTCTGCTCGAGCTTTGGTAATTTTTTTACAAATAATGTTGTTTGTCATTCTATTCCAAAAGAGCCAAAGACCGAAATTAAAAAGCATGAAGAACTTTTACTGAACCAAAACGACCCAAGTTCATAAAACCACACGAAATCAATGTCACAATGAGGTATCAGCACTGGGGTATTGGGGCGATAACCAGAAATTGGAACATTGAAGTTCATTTTCGCATTTATTAATCGATCTACTGCCAAGGAATTATTAGAGAGATTTAAAAGGATGCTTTTTCAGTTTAATTTGATTTGGGGTGTCTTTAGTGTCTCATTAAACCAAAACAAGGATTACACTTGGCTCAATATTGGATAACATGCATCACTGATTCTCATTAGGGTGCAATTGTCAGTATAGCAGAGGGCTTGCACTGGCTGATCCAGAGGCGAGCCCTGTCTACTCTCCCCCACCCCCTAATTTCTAATAATTTCATGAGCAACGATTCGGTTTCTGCATTTTAAGAGACAATGCCAAGGAGATTCATGCCGAGCTCGTTACGGTATGTAATGACCGACATTGCACACCATCCAGCTCGCCATCAATCTCTTTGGAATTATGTCCCTCGAAATGCAGAAAGCCTGGATCACTGCCCGTTCTTCAATCAACTTTCTCAATGGACACTGCTGTTTTGGTTTGTGGTGAATTGCACTACATTGGACATATTTTTATTCTGGTAAAACTGGAGAGACGTGCACTACTCTTGACGCCTAAGGTGTACACCTGTTTCAAATTTAAAGTACCGATAATACCAAGTTTCTGAACCCCCCCCCTCGTATATTAGGCATATACTCTAAAAAACGCACATTCTACATTTATTTCTTCACAAGTCATACCGAAACTTGCTCCCTGTCCCTGCGCACTTTCAAGGTCTCTGAGCTGAGAGATTCGTCATGGCTGCTAGGGAAGGCACTGTACACCAAATGATCAATGCAGGAAATGTATGCGGTTGCATCAGCAAAGTTTTTCCTCGGCTCCCGGCAATACATTCGCACGGCAACAGTGCATTTGATCATACTGACGCTATACGATGAATGACCAAAGAATTCACCTTTCGCATCCCGGCTGTGGTGTCTCCAGGCTCATTTTGATTCTGAAAACAGATGTCAGTATTAAAATGTGACGCCACGATAAGTGAAAAGCAACAATCAAAACATCTACATGGACGATGAGGCTGTCATAAACGGACGGATATAAATGACTGATTGAAAACATTAAAGCAAGGCTGCTCTTGCCACTGGCAGTGTGAGGTGGGCCAATATTTTTTTTGTATCTTTCCTAAATTTTAAAATTATTTTTGCGGATTAACTGAACTGTTGTGGCCACATCTTAAAGGTTGTTCCTTCATATAAAACCAGTGTTGCATTTGGTACTCCCCGTCTAACTGCTGCTACTACAGTTTGCTTACTCTCAAAGTATTCCACATAACTGCTCCACCAACAAACCATTGTTCCAAGCTTATGTCAAAGCATTTTAGTTCACAAGGATACGCTCCCCTCTCACTCTCTCTCCTCTTTAATGTGCGAATTCAAAGCAAAAATAACTTATTGACAAAGCTGTCTACTTCTATAGTCATACAAAGCCTTGCTAACTTTTGACATTTGTCGATAACGCCTACATGCCGCTGGAAGCAGAGTGGGACGACATGGCAAATATGCCCATCCATCTCGTTCCTTTACTGATTTTGGAACTTAGTTAAATCAATCAGTTACTGAAGCTCCAAAGACTGAAACTTCACGCGATGTTATTATTTTGAATGTGTGTAACCAGAATCTGCCTTTTCCGTGAATATAGAGGGCCTTCGCGAAGGCGTTTGCGCGAAGCACTCGATGGCATCGACGGGAGATCATGGGTTAAAAAAAAAAATTTCACCGCACGCGTACTGGCGGAAGACAAACCACACATAACGTGATGATTTCACAGCATTCGCTGGCACCACCCCTCTTTTATCTCACTTACCACATAGTATCGCATATACACCCTTTTAATTCTTTAATATTATCGCGCCACAGCGCGTGTCTACCGCACGGCGTGTCAGCGGACTCGGGGCACTCGATCCTGAAGCGAACAGCGCAGCAGAATACATTCCAACGGCAAAACGCCCCGTGCATATTTTCGCTGATCCCGACACGCCATGTAGTAGATGCACGTCAATGGACGGCGTTGCACGAACGAAATATACTTGATTACGCCACAGTTAGGATGAGCGCTCGTACTCTGCCACCAAAGCGGCAGAGCGCGAGCGCTCAATAATAAGGCTAATTTCAATCGCTGCTGGAACACCGTACCAAAAATCGTGGCGCACACAACATGCCATGTTTTAGCTGGCTCCACATAGCTGATTTACGACGCCACAAGCGCGCTGTGAAGTTAAATCAGGACAAAACTTTATGTTCAATATCTCAAATCTAGTGCGGCACAACCAATTCTCGCAACGGAAGGATAGAACTACTATAGTAATGAAAACGAGCACAGAGGCGCGTGGAAGACACGCACGGACGCTATACGCACTTTTGCTGATAGCGTCGCAATGAACGAGCAAGTGGAATCCGAAAGACTCACTCACCTCCGACGTGGCTGAGTCGGAGGCGATCATGGTGATCTTGGAGGCAACGAGTAGCCTATAAGGAGTGAGCAACAAGTTGGAATATACCAAAGATGTCACAACCAGGCGAAGGGCACAGAAAACGCAGCAAACTCATCACGCAACCCGCACACATAAGCCGCACGCACAAAGTTCCGGGATGCGCCAAAGAGTCAACAGCGCAAACGCGCATTCACACAAAAACGCGCATACAAATCCACGCTTTCATAGACATGAATTGCAATATTTATTAACAAATCTTGTAATATAATGCTATTTCTTAACAATTTCTGCGGTTAGCAAGAGTATTAAACTTTTCTGCTTAGCTTCCTTGAGGAACTGTTTTCTTTATCGCGGTAACGCAGTGTGCCGGCCGGCCACGTACGGAGCGCGCGGGAAATAGTGCAAAATTCAAACGTCGCAAATGTCACGCCCTGTGTGCGAGCACAGTTTTCATCGTTTGCATTAAAAAGAAATATTTTTTCATACGTGAAGCAACCGGAGCGAAATGAACTATTGACCAGCAACGTACACAACTGTCGCTGTTCGTGCTTGTTAGTTTGTTAGTTTGACATCATGACAAACGGTAGACAGCATGTCGTCCCATTCATTAAACATTTGTACCTGTGCTTCTGCGCTACGATTTGCCTCCGGCAAAGTATAACAGAATAGATTGTGCGTGGTGGCCAAGCAGTTTCCCAGCACACTGGCCAGCACCCCATCTGTGTTACAGAATAGACCTAGGCCTTCATGTAAAATATGGGCACCACGCCGCAGAGATCATCCAAACTTCTTGTTTCATTCTATTGTGCGCTAAGAGCTAACAACTAAACGAAATGCCCTCTCTAATAAAAATATTTATTTATCATGCTTACATACTACTTTTCCCACCATCTTGCCCATATTTAACATGAAGGCAATGCCGTTTTCTGACACAGACAGGGCACTGGCCACTTACAGTATATAGACGCCGATGGGAATCTAGGTGTCCAATCATCGGTCATTGGTCACTGCTTGTAGGGAAGTTTGTCTTGTGCTCCAATTTTGTGTCTATATACATGGTGTCGCAGCTATCATGCAGCACGATTTCAAAAAAGAGGAACGGCGTTGCGCGAAGCAAACCTAGTGCGTATTGTTTCCAGTACAGTGGAGTGCCCGCCAGTATTTTTTTTGTTACTGAGATTTAAATAATTATTTGTAGTTATTTATTTACCTCGAGAAGTACTGTCCTAATTATCAAAGGGCCAATGAGAATGTTGTAGAGCAACATGAAAAACTCCAGATACAGCTTTCCGTTGCTCAATACGTGGTACATAAAAGTGCTTTTACAAGCATGAAAGAAGCCCCCGAATACACGCAAAGTGCCTCGAGCGGCCAGTCGCGCGGCAATTCTGCGTTACTAATTATGAATAAATCACTAATTAACCTCTTATTTTAATACTTCACGACACATATTGTAATTTACGAATAGTAGCCGGTGAGCTTGTCAGGCGTATCCACTTGGAATGAATTTCCAGAATGACACCGGTTTGGAGATATGCGCCATCAAAATCGCCGTAAAAATGCACTGTTACACTTACTTTGTTGCCAAAATGCTGTTTTATACATTGAAGCACAAACGTAACTAGAACGCCCATGTATGCCGTCCCACACTTGAGGCAACAATATCCCGAAACTGGTGTTATCCTCGAAATTCATTTCAGGTGGATGCGTCTTGCTAACTCCCCGGAAGCAATTCATAAATTGCAATATGTGTCGTAAAGTAATTAATTAAGACGTTCATTAGTCAATTTTTGTTAATTATTAGAATATGAGTTTCAATTTCATGTGTTACTAATGTCCGTCTCTTCGAATAGCCAAGCTCTACGATAAGAATTATGCTACCTGCTACAAGCGATTTTTAAAAATTTTCGTAAAGCTTAATTTTGAAGACCCAGTATATACAGGGTGTCCCAACTTTCTAGCACATACACTTAAATATATGCAAATGCCACGTAGCTGGATAGAACCAAGGTAATGTTGTATGCCGTCGCTTACAGATGCTCAATTTTCTTGCATTAGATAAATATTTAGACACTCACTATAATTAACTATTAAGAATTAATTATTTAATTATTCAGCTTCTCAGATATTATATTTCGATGAAAAGTGTCAATCAGAAAATTATAGCGCATCAAGAAAAACTCCCGATACAGCTTTCTGTTGCCCAATACGTGGTACATGAAAGTGTTTTTCCGAGCGTGAAACAGACCCCGCGGATACACGCATAGTGCCTCGAGCGGCTAGTTGCTCGACTATTTTGCGAGTATTCGCGGGCTTATTTCACGCTCGGAAAAAAAAAGAAAAAGAAAAAAAAATCACTTTTATGTTGCACGTATTGAGCAGCAGAAAGCTGTATGGGGAGTTTTTAGTGGCAGGACCATCGAGTGCCATTTGTTCTTTGCACAGCACTTCCGGTTCACCTCCTGTGATGATCAGCAGGTGAAAATTTACAAATTTCATTATAGATATGATATCAGAGCATAAGTTTAGTTATAAGTTGAGTTACTGAAGTGTCTGAAATATTTAGATTTAATTAGCTGAGACGTCCGGGGACACAATCTAAGTAAATCAGAAAAATATAAAAAGATGGTTAAGTACAGAATTCATGACTTTCATTATAGATATAATATCAAAGCAAAAGTTTTGTTATAAGCTGACTGGCTGAAGTGCCTGGGATAATTATAACTAATTAGCTGAGACGAGATTAAAAATAAATCAAGAAAAAAAAGAAAAATGTAGTACAGCGCAAAATTCATGAGTTTCTTTATAGACTTGATATTAAAACTTAAGTTTACTTCAAGTTGAGTTGCTGAAGTGTCTGGAATAATTATAATTGATCAGAAATCACTTATTATCGCTGACCAAAGCACAGAACACCAACGCCGGGATGGGAGTGCCAATAAGAAACACCTAAGTCAAAGTTTAAGGTTGCCTACTCTTCTAAGCATGAAATGCTTTTAGCTACCGTTGTCGGCGACCTTCAAGTGACCTTGAGCCAAAAGCCAAAGCTGTTATGCGGGCACTCGAAACGAGAACATGCCGGCAAGTTGACAATGAAATTTAGCCACTCGTAGGCACGAGTACAACTGTGGTACGAACGTAGAGTGCAATATAACGCACCGTACATGAAATACATCGTACTTGATATAAACAAAACATATAAGCAAACAAAATAGTAAATGGTGTCTGCTTGACACTTACTTTGTCACACATCGAAAACCACTATGACAAGTTGCGAGAAAAAAACGAGATCATTCGAGCAACCAGTAAAACTTGAAAAATGTGGTCTCTTGCACCTACCCTTTACTATACATACGCTAGTTACTCTCCAAAGACATTACACAAAAAATATTGTTTGCGAGTTCTTCCCAATGTTTCTTTACACTATCACTCGACATGCAACTTCCAGTACGCTGAAGTTTTATGTGTCATTTCCAAACACGACGTTCAAAAGGCACATACAGGGGCAGATAAAGTGGGCCGATCCTGGTGATTGTGTAGAAAGGGTCCAAGCTCAATGGCATCCCTGTCATGTGGGCCGATCCTGGTGACAGTGCAGAAAGGGTCAAAGCTCAATAACACATCCCCCTGTGGGCACGGGGACCTGTGACGCTTCCTTGAACTGCCCTTGTCATACGTGGGACCCAAAGAGACAAAATCAACAGCCTTTCCCCTGTCGAGAAAATGGGAGTAAGTGAAGCTTGTCGTTCGATTCTAGCATGCTGATTCTAGCGTGACACCTTCCGAAGTCCAGGCGAAACGTCAGCGAAGAGCCGCCGACCCTGAATTTAGGGCAAAGGAAGCGGAACGCCTGCGACGCCGTCGTTTTGCCACAAGCTCCCCCAGTTACGACTCGAGAGATAGGCCTTTGGTACAAGTTATGTGACGTTCTTTATATTTAGTGGTGATTAAGTGAACAATAAAACAATATATATGTGTAAAACACACACACGTCTATGTGTGTGTGTCATTCAGATATATATTCAATGTCAATATTGGTCAACAATTCTCAATAATACTCAATATTATTCAACAATATGTCAACAACAATTAGGTAATGACTTTATTGTTGTGAAGGGCTCAACAACTTTATTGTTGTGCTATTGTTGTGTACTTTCAATAACTATTGAGGCATTATTGAAAGGATATTGTGTCAACAATTCCTCAACAATATGCCAACAACATTTCAATAGTCATTTTTATAAGGGCGCACAGCGCGTCCGATGCTCAAAGGTAGCGTCGTCGCTTGTCGGCGCCTGCCTTATCGCCACCATCTGCGCTGCAGCGGTGTCTACTTTTGGGGAACTCCCCATGCACGCAGTCAGCGTGTTTGCAAGTGAATTTCACATTCTTTTGCTCCCTAAAACGTGCGCATTTTGGATCGCACCTATGGCTATGCCATATGTTGTATGTTAAAACGACGATGGCATTTGTACGCCGGCGAGCAAGTCACTCGTGGGCGATCATGAAGATGGTTCAACGTCGCAGTTTCTACGTAGCGTAAACGGCTACGAAAGCGGGCTGGTCCTGGAAATAGTACAGTCTAACATGGCGCCTCAAAGCACGAGCTGTCGCAAGAAGACGAGGAAGTTACATGGGGCGCGCGCGCCGAGCAATCAAAGCGCTGACTGGTTTCGGAACGAGAGACGTACGCGTGCGCTCGTGGCCTAAAGGTTAGAGCAGCGGGCTGCTGCGCTCGAAGGTCAACGTTCGGTGCCAAAGTCGGTCACACACTGTTTTCTTTTTACGAAAGCGAGCCCAAACTAGAACCTACCTACCTACCGCAAAGTGACAAGAATGAGGCAAAGATTGCTTCTTAATAAAGTTTTGAAATGTCGCCTTCATATGCGAGTCCTAATTAGTATATGATAAACTCAACTGCTACACAACAAAAAAACAACTACGAAAATCAACACAAATTACTCAATAAATTATTTATTGAGAAGCTCTCAATGGTAATATCATTGTGCAATTGTTGAGCGAACTCAAAGACTTTAGAGACTTTGTTGAAAGTGCGTTGATTCAACAATACCCCAACAATACGTCAATAGAAAATCAACAGTCATTTTTGTACGGGTCGGGCAGTATTCCAGACAGGCTCATTTCAGGAAAGTAGAAGCATGTTCCTTGGTACTTGTTCCTGATGCATTTCACTATGTGCACAGGGTCAAGCTTGAGAAGCGATGCCTGATACAATGAATATAGCTGCCGCGTGGCTTCAAATGATGCAGCTTTCATCTTAGGCAGCCCGTCGGGCAGTATTCCAGACAGGCTCATTTCAGGAAAGTAGAAGCATGTTCCTTGGTACTTGTTCCTAATGCATTTCAGTATGTGCACAGGGTCGACGATATTGAACAAGAGGACGATTTTTGTCGGCTGGATGAGAACACACCATGCTTACTTCATGTTTTTCTGCGAAGAATGACATCATCCCGTCTGAGTGAATTGTTGTCAGTTGCAGAACTCATGTAGGATTTCAACGGTCATTTCAGATACGGGAAGAATGTGAAGCACATCTTTGTTGGATGACAGGAGCGACTGAACCATGAAAACATGAGCCGTTGTGGCTGCCTCTTGAGAATTCGCTGCAGATCCTACTATTTTGCCCCCTTTATCATCAACGTTTGGCTTGATATGGATTTCATTAACTATTAGCGTTAATGTCCTTTCGTGCGGATGCATGGACTTCACTCTTTCTCGAATGTAGCAAAGAAAGTTGACTTCGTTTTCCTCCTTTAGTGGATCGCCTCCATACTTTGAACAAACGCGACGCAGAGTTGCAGGATGCAGTTTCCGACATGCAACGCCTCTGTCGGCATTTATATCTACACCACCTGACGATGTAGCAGCATCGTCCCAGTCTTTCCGGGAAATGGCGTATTGCTGGAGAAAGTTTGTTTGTGTAATTTTAAGATGTGTCTTCTGAACCCACAGCACCTTTGGATTGTATTTGTGCAAAATTTCTTTAATGTCATCGAGGTTGTGCATTAGGCCTTTCACGTTCCACTGTAGTATTTCTGTATCCATATTGTTTGGGTTTTTGGGCTGTGTGTCAAGAGACGAGCCTAGTTGGCTTATGGAGCCTTTCCAGGCCCTGTAATCCCGAGTTTGTCTTTGATGCAGCGGTCGCGAGAATCGCGTCGCTCCGGAGGCGCTTAATGCGCCGCCTGGCTTGGGATTGTGTCCATCGACTCCACGGAGGCGCTGGACTTCCTCTCAAGGGAGCCGGGTGTTCTCGGAGTGGGCCTTGCCTCGAAAAGCAGGGCCTTGGAGGCCACCAACCCAGAGGTCGATGGGCCCTCCTTCAGAGACGGCGCAGCAGAGCTGGCTGCTGTCGCCTGGCGGCTGATGGCAGATCCGCGTTCGCCGATGCCGGAGTCTGCTGCGACGTTGCCCCCTTACGCGCCGCACCAGCATACCCTGCGATATGAAGAAAAGAAGAACGCTTTCGTGCTTCTTGGCAAGATATGTTTTATTTTACTTTCAGTGTGATGATATCTTTTTCTTTTTTCCACGTAGGGCAGGATCGCGAATATGCTGCCTGGTCACCATCGCAATTTGGACAGTGCTTGGCGCCAGTACAGTTGTCAGATGTATGTTCATAATCGGCACATTTTGCGCATGTCAGTCGGCCTCGGCAGCTTCGCAAACCATGGCCAAATCTTTGGCATTTGAAACATCTACGTGGGTTGGAAATATAGGGTCCTACTCGGATTTTCGTGTATCCTGTTCTGAGGGTATCTGGGAGAGTACTGGAGCCAAATGTCAGGATTAGATGCTTGCTAGGAATTTCAATATTGTCTCGTTGATTCTTTATTCGCTGTACTTGTGTCACTTTTTTTTCTTTCCAGCCCTCGGGGAGCTCTTCTTCGTTCAACTTCAGGAGGTCTCCATCAGAAACTACTCCTTTGCATGTGTTCATCGATCGGTGCGGACTCACCGTGATTTGTACATCACCGAGTGTTACGAGAATGGAGAGTTTTCCGTGCTGGTGCTGGTCGCGAACCTCAAGCAGGAGGTCGGCGCTGGCCATTTTCGTTACCTTGTAGCCGGGATTTATTGCATCAGTTATACATTTGGCAACAGTGAAGGGTGAAATCATTTTGGCGGTCTTTTCGGGGTTTTCACTATGAATGACGTGAAATCGTGGGAAGGTGTCTTCGCGTTGTTCAAAAAAGTTCAGCTTTTCTTCGGTGCACCCCCTTTTGCTTAGAGGGCGACCAGGCAGACGAGGGAAGGACAGTACATCCATAGATAATTAGTTCATTTCGGAGGCTATTCCAGCCACCCACCACCGAGTCCAACAAGGGGACGCTACGAGACCAGAAGGAGACGCAGACGCCAGCTGTACATGGCAACTATAACCTAATATAATAGACTCAAGGTTGGATAGATTACACCAGGTTAACCCTTGCTGCCTGGATAATTGGAAGTAAAACGAAGCGAAGAGAAGACAGGAGAGAGGCAAAGTGAGAGAGAAAGATGAACGTTGGAGCGAGATAGAGAGAGACAGGAAAAGGCAACTACCGATTTCCTCCTGGGTGGATCAGCCCGGGGGTGCCGTCTACGTAAAGCCACGGCCATAGGGGTGTGTTGCCACTACCGAGGGGCCACAAAGTTCCAAGCACTGAGCATTCGCTCAACCCCCCGGATCCCCTTTTCCCCGGTCACGGCTAAGCCGCACCCGGATACACGCGGGAGGGTCCAACTCTCATGTGCTCAGGTACGTGGTGTCGCAACACACCAAACGCCTGCTGACACAGACGCCCCTGCGGGGTGTTTCCATATTGTGCGTATTGCCTGTCTGTATTGTGCGTATTGCGTACTGTCTGTATTGTGCCGCCCACTTCTCTTCTATCAACTTGGATATTGGCAGGTTTCTGTGGACCCAATGGACCGAGAGAAAACGAGTTTTGTTACCTTTGGGTGTGTTTAATTCCCCAGCCAATCATTTAAGTCAATCATTTGAGCAAATGATTGATTTTCTGCTTCATGGGTTCAAGTAGTATACATGCTTGTGCTATTTAGACGATGTAATTGTTTTTTTGCCAACGTTTGACACCTACCTCGAACGCCTCTCAGCGATTCTCGACGTGCTCCGCCATGCTGCTTCTATGTTCTGCCCTGTTCTGCTCCTATTTTTTCTGGTTTGTGAAGAACTTTGCAGTGATTGTGAAACCTCTCCCAGATCTTCTTAAACAAGACTTCCCTTTTACCTGGGATCCTGCACAAACCACGGCTACCAGTATCTCCACAACGTGTCCAATTTTGGCCCACTTCGACCCATCAGCCCAAACCGAAGTCCACACTGGCGGGAGTGGTTATGAAATCGGCGTTGTCTTCGCCCAACGTAAACGTGGAGCGAACTGTGTCATCGCTTATGCCATCAGGCTACTGTCCGCATCGGGGGGAAAAATTACAGAAAGTGATTGCCTCGCTCTTGTATGTGCTGTTGCAAAATTTTGCGCTTATGTATTCGGCCAACCGTTCACTGTAGTTTCAGACCAACATGCCCTCTGTTGACTCGTCTCTTTGAAAGATCCAACAGGCAGACTCGCACGATGGGCACTGCGCCTGTAAGAGTACAGCTACATGGTCATATAGAAGACAGGGACTTTCCGCAGCCAACCTTTGCCCACTGCAGGGCTTTTAGCTCCAAGCTTTTTCACTGCATGCTACACGTATTGAGAAGGGCACTCTACGCCCTTCTCAATACGGCCGCGGTAATCGGTAGCTGGGCAGGATGTAGCTCGGGAGGACATACTGTGCTCAGGGTAGATAACTGTGGACCATTCGAGTTACATAATGCGTGCGAAGGGAAGGGAAGCGCTATCGAGGACGGCCAAATGTAAAGTGTGGAAATGAAATTAGGCAACTTGCCGACACAACTTCACATCAATTAGCGCAATACAAGGGTAATTGAAGGCCGTTGGGAGAGTCCTTCATCCGGAAGTGGACACAGAAATAGGCCTACGTTGATGGGGAAATATCAGTGCCATTGAGGCCACTTAGTACGGACCACTGGGTGTGCCGCAAGGTATGTGCTCCTGGGGCTACTGGGTATGCGCCATTGGGTACAGCGGTGAGCACTGTTAGGGTGAACACGCGAGCGCGTGGCCGACGGCACTATCAGCGCCGCGTAACAGCCATCGTTGGAAACATTGCACATGCGCAGCATGTGCTTTGCGAAACACTCTTTCCACCACGCGCATCACGTCATCGATACGCTTGTTCGTCGTCTGCTAGCCGCATTTTTTGTTCGCTGAGCTGATACCTTCTGCATTTCAAGGTCCATCTGGATTGAAGATTGGCGCGTGAAGGAAAAAAGTGAGTGTAAGAGGGATAATTATTAAACTTTTTATTCAAGAAAATTGCACTTTTGCAATTCAAGTTAAACAAGACCATGAGAACAAATATAAAAACATGAGCAAATCTAATAGCGAGTCATGTGACCACTTACAGCAATGACTGCAGCTATTCTGGACGGTAACGAGTCGTAAAGTGATCGAACATATTCCCGATCGGCTTTCAGCCTTTCCCACTCGTTGCTGACTTGCGCCCACAACTGGTCCGAAGTCGCGGTATAAAGGGGCTTCCTTGCCAAAGAAGCTTTCAGACGGCCCCACACGTTTTCTATCACGTTCAGGTCCGCTCCTTTCGGAGGCCATTCCAGTAGCTGCATGTGCTGCTCCGCCTGGAACTCCTTGACAGCCCGCGCCGTGTGTATCGGTGACCGGTCCTGTTGAAACAGGTAATCACCGTCTGGGAATAAACTGCTCGCATATGGCAGCAGCACATTGTTCAAAATGTTGCAGTATTGTTCCGACGATAAGTGTCCACGTATACGTTGCAGGGGCCCTAAACCATATCTTGAAACAGCACCCCACACGTTCACACTCGATCTCCCACTGGCAGAGACACCTTGCACGTTGTCCGAGTCGTTCCTGCGTGGCATTGTGACGTTAACTAAAACAATTGCTTTTCAAAGCAGGAAGTTTGCCTCACCGTGTGCCTGGTAGTCTCCAAACACGCAATCTTTGGTCTTGTCGCGTCGAAAACGTCGACTCATCCGAAAAGATGACGCGACCCCACTCTTCTGATGTCCATGCTTCGTGCAGCTCAGCGAACTGCAGTCGTGCGTCCTTGTTTGCCGCCGTTAGTAGTGGCTTCTGCGCTGCGACGCGACTGCGAAGGCCCGCAGTACGCAGGCGACGTCGAACAGTGGTGTCCGAAACGTCCAAATCCAAGTCCTCGCGTATTGCTGGGGCTGGCAAGAAAGGGTTACGAACAGCAGCTGCAACTATGAGGGCGTCTTCATCGTCTGTGGTAGCTTTAGGGCGGGGCGCGCGGGG
Organism: Dermacentor silvarum; assembly: GCF_013339745.2. NCBI lineage: Eukaryota > Metazoa > Arthropoda > Arachnida > Ixodida > Ixodidae > Dermacentor > Dermacentor silvarum. The sequence continues at coordinate 148,192,465 of NC_051158.1, read as the reverse complement.
TGCATCCTGAATGCGACCTTCATACTTGTAGGCTTGAATTATCCTGTTCACAGTCTTCAGGGGCCTATTAACTAAAGCGCCAATATACCGCTGGGAATAACCTTTCAGGGAAAGATCGACAATTGAGCGCCGTTCATCATCGGGAACCCTAGCCATAATACGATCTGGCGACAGAATGAACGGCTGCGAAAGATGTTTGGTTGTTTTATATACGGCGTTGCATGCACAACAACTTTGAAGGGAACGAATAGACACGCCCCCATAGATATACAAGTTTTTTTGTCTTGTTCTGTTCAAGCACAGATGTTTAAAGAAATCTTAAAATGCAGGATGCATGGGCTTAGTAAACAAAAATGCGGCTAGCAGACGACGAACAAGTGCATTCATGACGTCATGCGCGCGGTGGAACAATTATTTCGCGGAAGGCGTGATGCGCATGCGCAATGTTTCCAGTGATGACCGTAACGGGGCGCTGACAGTGCCGTCGGCCACGCGCTCGCGTGTTCACCCTAACAGTGCTCACCGCTGTACATGCGCCAGGGGCCATTGGATATAGGCCAGGAGGGGGGGGGGGGGGGAGGGCACAAACCTATTTGCAGGGATATGTTAGAATCAGCTAGTGCAAGAGAGGGGTAATTCAAGATCGCTGGAAGAGGACTTCACACTGCGGTGGACATAAAAATAGGATGAAAATGAATATGACAACATACTCTCAGCTGACTACTATTCCCAAGTTTTTAGTAAAGATATTACGACGTTAGGCTCAAATGTTTTGTAGAGCTTAAAAAATTATAACAGATATGCTAGTCACAGCAGTCTTGCAAGTCCATAGTTCAATCACCCGGCACAGTTTCTTCGATCGATGGGTGTGTTTGTTGAATTATCTTATCCCCCCTTCAGCGACGTTGCCTTTTGTTCCTTTCAATTCATTTTCCAAACCTACAAAAGAAACACTTTCCGTTGGTCATTCGGTAAGACCCGCATAATCAAACTAAAATTTTCAACATTGACACTATTAACAAACCGTCCACTGGTAATTTTGTAAGTGCAATGATAACATGAAGCTTAGGTAGATTTTTTTTATAGAAAAACAGTGCGATTTAGAATTACAATGACGCTGAGCAATATTATGCCAAGTAAGCTAACGTAGCTTGGTATATCCTTCTTCAAAGCGATGCGTTCGTGTTGAGAGGGCGGTCACAAACAAGACGGAGCATGGATTACAGTGAAGAGGGAATCACTCCTGCTAATCAAGCCATCCTTATGCTCATGAAAGATGGTCTCTCTCTCTCTCTCTCTTTCTCTATTCACCAGGGTATAACGTACATCATTTTGTGTGCTCGATATATTGCCACGGTAAAAGCTATTGTAGTGCTGAGGACTGTTCGGCACTTTGATAGTGCGCAGTGATGTGGAAGAAAGACAGAGAGTCGTTTGGGAGCATTTATAAAAATCAAAAAGAACTTATATATACATATATATATATATATATATATATATATATAGAGAGAGAGAGAGAGAGACGTGCACGATGCTTCTTGCAGTAAGCCACTGCTGCCGCCATGGTGAAATCGAACACACGATTGCGCCGTGGGCGTTTTCTAGCAATGAAGTTTACAAGTAAGGCTTTTTGGGCTAGTTGGTTACTGATTCCTAGCAGCCGAATGTAGAATTAGCTAACCTTTAACATGTATACCTTGAGGCACATAATCAAAAGCACTTGCAAAAAAATTCGGCAAGGCTCATCTAAGGATGACTGTCGACGGTATTGCATTTAGCACTCGAACAAAAAAAAAAAAAAACACAACTGTCGTGTCTGACGGAAGGACAGCGCAACGGTGGAGCGAAAACAATACGGCTTTATTTAGCCATCAACTTAACAGCAACGGGCGAACTGCCCGGATCAATGTTACAGTAATGAAAGCACACGCCAGCTTGAATGCCGGCGCTTTTAAACACAACCAAAAGGTGATAATGCTGCGCCGCCGCCACAGCGCATGCCTAGCTGTGACGCCTTATCGCCTAGGCGCGCGACATATCATCTCCCCCACACTTGTTTATTGTCCCGTAGTAGGACTAGGTGCCGTAGCGGTCGGGAGGTCTGCGCTGACGTAGTGGGTAGCGGCGACCCTGCTCGGCGGCTTCCAGGTGTGTCGGCGGCTGTTCCACAGGCTCGGTGGTGCTGCTGCTAGTGTCTGTGCCAGCAGTGACGTCGTCTTCATCTTGGAAGTCGGTGGCTGTGATCACTGTGTCGTCAGAGTCAGGAGCGCGTACTATGTGGTTGCGATGACGCACCCACTCACACCCCGGGGGGTCACAACACTAACACGATACGACACTGGGCCGGTGCGGGCGAGAACGGTAGCACTGAACCACCTTGGTCCGCGGCGAAAATTTCGGACACGCACGAAGTCTCCTTCGCTAAAGGTAGTTGCACGGTGCCTGCGGCGACTGGTGTCCTGGAACTGTTTGCGGGCCACCCGCTCCTCAACGGAGGGCCTGATGAGGTCTAGCCTAGTCCTGGGGCGCCTCCCTAACAGCAAAATAGAGGGTGCCTCTGCGGTAGTCGCTTGCGGAGTGTTGCGGTACGACAGGAGGACGTCTGCGAGCTCCGACGGTGATGTGGGTCGGCTGGACTTCCGAAGTGCACCCTTCAGCGTCTGGACGAAACGTTCTGCCAGACCGTTGCTGCTGGGATGATACGGAGCTGTTCTCACGTGTCTGGTCCCTACTCGCTGCAGGTACTCCTGGAAATCTGCAGAAGTGAACTGAGTACCGTTGTCGGACACTGAAGTCTCGGGGAATCCGAATCTGCAAAACAGTTCATGTAGGCATGAAATGGTTGCTTCAGTGGTGGTTGTCCGCATTGGAAACACTTCTGGCCATTTTGAATGTGCATCAACCACTACGAGATACGTCACTCCGTTTATCGGGCCAGCGAAATCGACATGCAACCGTTGCCAAGGGCGCGTAGGCCATGCCCAAGGATGTAAGGGCGCTCTAGGTGGCAGATTGCAATTAGCCGCGCAATCGGTGCAAGACGCGGTGAAACGCTCTATGTCGCTATCGATAGTAGGCCACCAAACGTAGCTCCTTGCTAGTTCTTTGGTACGAACAACACCTGGATGACCTTGATGCAACTCGTCCAAAATGAACGTGCGAAATTTTTCGGGAACAAGTACGCGCATTCCCAGCATGATGCATCCTCGATGTATGGACAGTTCTAGTCTTCTATGAAAGAACGGTTTGATCTCATCCGGTACACTACGCGGCCAGCCTGACAGGATATGATGAGTCACAGTACGCAAAGTGGCATCACGTGAAGTTTCACGAGCAATATCATTGCTGTTGATCGGCATAGTGTCAAAGCGTAGGTCATAAAGAGATTCTTCCTGCTCTTCGACCATCGACTGTGTTATGGGCAGCCTAGACAAGCAATCTGCGTCAGCGTTCTGCGTAGAAGGCCGGAACTTCAATGAAAAAGAATAGGCCGACAAGCCAACTGCCCATCGTTGTAGTCTTGCGGCGGCAATTGCTGGTATGCCAGTCTTCGGACCAAAAATTGTAGCCAAAGGCTTGTGGTCCGTGAGCAAAACAAAATGCCTTGCATACACGTAGTAATGAAATTTTTTAACGCCGAACACAAGAGCCAAGGCTTCTTTTTCCAATTGACTATAGCCTTTCCCAGCACGACTCAAGGTGCGTGAGGCATAAGCTATTGGCCTTATCTGGCCGTCGGAAAAAATGTGTGACAACACTGCACCTACCCCGTAGGCGGACGCATCAAAGGATAACTGCAGGGCACGGTGTAAGATATATATACTCTTTAGGTGGGGACACTTCTCGGCTTGCTTGCTAGACGCGATCGACCAGATAAAGTAGCAAGGGCGTGCGTCTATCGGGGCGGTGACGGCAGCGGATACCTATCGGCGGAACGACGCAACTTCAGTTAGAACGCAGGCGAGAGCGTGCGCCGACAAGGAACGCGCGCATGCCCTCTCCCCGGTGACCTACTTTCGTGCGTCACTCAATCATTTCGGATTTCCCGTGAACCGCCGGTTGCTATAACAATGGGAGATTAAACCAATAAAAAGCTTTCTGTGTTGAAGTTGCGTCGTACTGCCGATAGGTATCCGCTGCCGTCACCGGGCAGATCGGCGCGCGCCTTTGCTACTTTATCTGGTCTATCGAGTCTGGCGAGTGTCCTCACCTAAAGAGTATATCTTACACCGTGCTGCAGGGGTAGGCTTGGATCATAGTGCGCCAAGATCGGAGCTGACGAAAGCAGCTGCTTGATGTGCTGAAAGGCACGGTCGCAAGCCGTGTCCCAATCCCAGGCGGCGTCTTTCTGCAAAAGCCTGTTTAAGGGGAAAAGAACAGTGGATAAGTTTGGAACGAACTTTCCATAGTAGTTGATGAGGCCCAGCAGCAATTGAAGTTGGTGCTTATCAGATGGCGCCGGTGCATTGGTTATCGCAGCCAGTTTTTCGTCCGTTGGGTGGATGCCGTGTTTGTTGATTACATGGCCCAGATAAGTCAGCTCGTCACGAAAGAATTCGCACTTCGACGGCTTGACGCGAATTCCACGTTCTGACAGTGTTTTGAGAACTGCGTCAAGGTTGTGCAAGTGTTCTTCCTTTGAGCGTCCCGTAATTAGGATATCGTCAATGTAGCAAAACACGAAGTTGAGGCCCTTCAAGACATTATCCATTATTTTCTGGAATATTGCGGGTGCCGAAGCAATTCCGAAGGGTAGGCGATTCACGGCGTAAAGACCCTTGTGGGTATTAAGCGTCAGGTACCGTTTTGACTCTTCATCCATTTCTACTTGCTGGTACGCCCTGTTAAGATCAATTTTAGAAAATTGCTGTCCGCCAGCGAGGGCTGCAAACAGCTCATCGGGCTTGGGTAATGTTCTACGTCAAGTATGGGGTTCAGTGTCAACTTGTGATCACCGCATACTCTTATTGACCCGTCCCGCTTCAAAACTGGCACCACCGGAGTAGCGTACTCGCTACTCGTTACTGATGTCAAGATGCCCATCTGTTCTTGTCTAGACAACTCTTGCTCAACTGTACTTTTTAGAGAAAACGGAACGCTTCGAGCTTTGAAAAATTTTGGCGTCTTGCCACCTTTGAAAACAAGAGTTGCCTTCTCACCTCGGATGGTGCCTAGCTCGTTCTTGAAGAGGTCCTTATGGCGGTCAAGCAAGGATTGGAGCTCGGGAAGTCGTTGAGCGCTTAGTGATCTCTCACACTGTAGCTGTTGCAGGCCGCGAACTTGACTCCAATCGATGCGCACTTGCTGAAGACAGTTGCGCCCGAACAGCGCTGGACTGCTCTGGGGAAGCACGTACAGCGGCAAGCGCTGGCACTGATCGTTGTGCTCAATCCTAAGAAAGCAAACACCACATGGCTTCACAGGTTCGCTCGTATAAGTCCTAAGTGTCAACTTAGTTTCCTTCAGAGGTACTGTCGGAAAAAGTGAGCGGAATTGACCCAGAGACATTACCGAAACGGCGGCTCCCGTATCAAGTTCCATTTGCAAGGGAACACCCTCGACAATTAAGCTGAGCATGATGGGGTCTCCTGTCTCTGCCTCTTTCGTAGCAACGCTCCGCAAGGGTGATTCTGACGGTTGTAAAACCCGAACGTTCTGTGCTGTTCGCTTCCGCTTCGGCTGTAATTTTCCTTGCCGCCTTAGGCAGGCTTTCTGAATGTGCCCTTTCTTGTTGCAGAAAAAAACAAGTCGCATTGACGTGCGGACACGAATCGGCAGGGTGAGTTGAGTTACAGCGGAAGCATTTCGTTGTTCCCCTGGTAGGCAACTGATTCATCCCAAGCTCGCTTTCAGGCTTCGAATGAGCAGCTGTTGCGCGGTCGACGGCTCGTTGAAACGTTAGATTCTTGTCTTCCGAAAACAAGTGTCTTTGAATGTCGACTCTGAGTAAACCGCACACAAATCTGTCTCGAAGCGACTCGTCGAGAAATGTACCAAACTCGCATGTTTGTGCCAATGCCCTAACTCCGCCACGTACTGTGGTATCGTTTCATGTTCCTTCTGACCTCGGCGATGAAAATTCGCTCGCTCCCCTATGACTGACCGTTCAGGGGCCAAATGTTTGCGAAGCAGCGCGCACAAGCTTTCTAGGGACTTCGAGGACGGCTTATCTGGAGCGGCGAGCGACTTGAGGAGCGAATACGTCTGTGGACTCAATATGCTGATGAACGCGTCTACCTTCCGCTCCTCCGGGACATTATTGGCTCGAAGGTACGCGTGCACGCGCTCTTCGTAGCTCGTGCAATCGCTCGTAGAATTGTCGAAATGTTCTACTTGCCCCAACTGCAGACTTGTGGTCGCCTTCGCCATACTGTCCCAACCGGCTGCTTCTCGGCTGTCCGTGCGTAATCCGTCAGCAGGTGAATTCTGTTGCTGTCACGCAGGAGCTTGTTTCTTGCTGGCAGCATCCCATCTTCGTCGCCAGTCTATGTCGTGTCTGACGGAAGGACAGCGCAACGGTGGAGTGAAAACAATACGGCTTTATTTAGCCATTAACTTAACAGCAACGGGCGAACTGCCCGGTTCAATGTTACAGTAATTAAAGCACACGCCAGCTTGAATGCCGGCGCTTTTAAGCACAACCAAAAGGTGATAATGCTGCGCCGCCACCACAGCGCATGCCTAGCTGTGACGCCTTATCGCCTAGGCGCGCGACATATCAACAACCTAATACTATAGTACACGCGTCATACATAACTCGTTCTGACGGTAGCAATATGGTGTGTCGCTTGGGTGATTCATTGCTATAGGCATTACCATCAACAGTTAAGCTGAGATGGGTCTTGCCGAAATTTTAGGTATCTATGTCCATAACTAAATTTTCCCCTACCTGGGTCACAGGATATTCCATGGTCGTTATGGTAGCGCATCAGGCTGTTATGCTATGGAAACAGTGTTCGAAACTAACCGTAAGAACTTGGGTGTCCGAGTATCTGCCCATGCGTACGTATGAGTTGCTCTTCAACGAACGTCTTTCACACCGACATTGGTGACTGTAAAAGCGGGAACGGGTAGGCACTTCTTTCTCATAAAACTTTCACGTCGACTTGGAGCACTGCGTTGGTGCCACTCGGCCTGTGCTCATCTTCAATGAACCTGTGGAGAGGTCACGGTGGTTTCGACCATGTCCACTTTATTGGAGGCTTCCAACGTAGGTCTTGACGTCCGATGAGGAATATGAAAGAAGGCTGCGCCCGAGTACGGCCACACCATACCGGAGCTGGCTGTGCTCACTTTCTGCGTGCCTCTCGTGCTCTGAGCTGTTGCCAAAGAGCTTGCCACCACCCGCGAACTTGGGAGCATGCGAGGAAAGAAACGTGTGATCGCAACGAAAATATAAAGAGAGAGAGAGAACGCGGAAAAATAAAAGCGCGAAAAATGGATTTCTCGAAGAATACTGTACGAAGACAGTTTTTATATGCTGCGTGTTTGACATATGTACAGTGGAAGCACCATGGCCATTTACTGTTTTTTTTACAGGCTGTTTACAATGAGCAGACGGGAAGGCCAGTTAGACGGTCTCCAGTTAACACAGGGTTTCCATGACAGGGCATAGCGTCTGAGCCGGCACATGAAATAAGACGGTGCCTGTTTATGTAGATGTAAACATTTGAAAATACTTCTACGTACCGATGTAGCGGCTATACCCAAACGGTGCTTGCTTCGTTCCCTTTCTGCGTGCCTGTCGTGCTCTCAGCTGGTGGCCATGGGTGCTGCCACCGACATATTTGATGCCACGTTCACTCACTGGGAAAGTGACAGTAGGTATGTGCCGCTATTGATCGAACTTATTTGATGCCCACTTGTGTGTCACTTGGAATGTGCCTCTTCAGACTGAAGAAAAACATCTTTTAAATTGATCCGGTACTTGGCGGAATCGAAGCCTCGTTACGAGAGGTCCTGAGGGATAGCTTCTTGGATGGTTCTTCTTGGTTTTCTTGGTTGGCAAGAAAACTCTCGCCAACCATAATCTCTGAGTATATTCCTCTGCGTATGCGGCAAATGAGGGAACAAATGTGATTGTTTGCAGGCACCAGCATGCCACGCACCTCGATGCCAGGGCCACGCGCAGCGTACCCACAAAGGAGCGTGGAAGAGCATCCTGGCTGCCGCATGGCGCATTTCTCTGCGTTCGCACGCACCTGCGTGTCGTGCATTTCGGAGACCATGGACAGGCTGTGCGGTATCCCCGTTGGATTACGCCAAGTGCTCTTAGGGAAGCGCCATAAACGAGTACACTCCTAAAACATAACTATTTAGACGTTTGCACTACGTCCTGGCGCTATAGTAATCACATTGAAAACGCATTACCGTCGACATTTGTCATGAAAAGTGTTGTGTAAATTTTTAAAGAAGAAAACATAGTTTCACATTGCCGGAGTTTTTTAGGGGGCTTTACATAATAAATATGCTCCTTAAAGTGTGTTTACCAAGTCGAGAATAGCTTCCGGCGCTCCTACCCAGATATTTTTATCCACAAATGTCTTACGAATCTTCCTCACCATAAAATTCATATTTTATTGCGATAGCTAATATCAGGCGCATCTTTACGCATCTTTACCGTCGCCGTCACCGTGAGTTTGCGAATAAACTCCAAGGGCGATAAAATTGTGGCCGTGCCCCGTATGGTTTATGTGCGAGTGAAAGCGCGCGAGGATGATGCGCGATCGCTGCTCAATCTCGCGCACGCAAGGGAGGTAAGAGGGAAAAAAGCGTGACGGCTTCCGTCGCGCGCAACGCTGCGGGACGTGGGTAGGAGGGGAAGGGGGGCGTTCTACTCCGGGCTCAAGTTAATGTATAGGCTTTCCTTAGGGAGCCAGAGTTGCCCCTAACGTTATACGGGAAAGCGACACTTCAGATGCTAAGAGCCGTGCTCACGAGGAACTGCCAGTATCACTTTTTTTTCTTTCTTTCTATTCTTAATTATGTTGCGAGTAAAACTAGATTGCTCACCTCAGGTTTACGAGCCTGGATTTTACGCTTACGTGCCTTAGTATGTAATCAACACTTCAAATAAAGCGTTTTAGGAATCGACACAGCGGTACTCTAATTTTTATAGCACTTTCGATCGCGATTGAGCAAGATGCGGATGTGACGTCATCCTGATACGCACTGCATGTGCCTTTGCCACAGACACGCGCTGAGATAAGCGCTATGCTTTCGTTTCCAAACGGGGATCCTGGGGGTTGAGCCAATGCCGGGTGTTTGGACCTTTAAGGCCCCTCGGCGGAGGCAACACACCCCTTTGGCCTCGGCTTCACGTAGACGGCACCACCGGGCTGACCCACCCGGGGGAAATCGGTAGTTGCCTTTTGCTGTCTCGCTCTCCCTCCAACCTTCGTCTTTCTCTCTCACTTTTTATCTCTCCTGTCTTCTCTTCACTCCGTCTTCCAATCTTCCAGACAACAAGAGTTAACCTGATGTAGTTTATCCAACCTTGGGTCAATTATGTTAGGTTATAGTATCTATGTACAGTTGGCGTCATCGTTGCCTTCGGGTTTCGTAGTGTCCCTTTCTTGGGCTAGGTGGTGGGCGGTTGGCATAGCTACCAAAATAATAGTTCCCTTTACGCTTTCTCGTCATTCCCTCGACTCCCTGATCGCCCTCAGAAACGAGGGCGCACCGAAGATTTCTTTCAATTCTTTGGTAACATAGTGCAACATTTCACCCAATTCCATGTCATCCATTCTCATAACTCTGAAAAGACGATGAGAATGATCTCACCCTTCCTCGTGTCAAAGTGTCTAACCGAAGCTCTTGGAGCAGGCTACAAAGCATCAAAAATGGCAAGCGGCGACCTCCTTTTCGAACTCCACGATAAGAAACACCACGAAAAGCTTCCAAACCTAGCGTCATTCGGGGAAATCCCGGTGACAATATCCCCGCACCAAACTACGAACACCAGTCGTGGTGTTCTCTCCGACGATGACCTGATGCAGCTGACAGAAGCTGAACTGTTGGAAGGCTGGAGCGAGCAAAACGTGATCAAAGTTAAACGAATTATGCTAAGGCGGGACGGCAAGGAGATGAAAACCAAGCGTCTAGTACCTACTTTTCGCTCAAATATCCTGCCCGAGACAATCGAGGCAGGCTATGGAAAGCTACGGGTCAGACCCTATGTTCAAAATCCTCTTCGTTGCTTCAAGTGCTAGCCTTTCGGCCACAGTTCTTAGAACTGCCGAGACCGACAGACACGTTCTAAATGTAGTTCCGGTGACCATGCCTCTGAAACGTGCGAAAACACCCCACACTGTGTCAACTGTGACGGCGAGCATGCCGCATATTCCCGGTCATGCCCGTCTTGGAAGAGAGAAAAAGAGTACTCACAATCAAAGTAAAGGAAAATATAACGTTCAAAGAGGCTTGCAGGCGAGTGTCATACCTGCTTAAAGTCAGCTTTGCCGACGTGGCGTGTCAGGGGGCAGCGCCACAGCGCCACCCGGCGGCTGTCCGGCCCACACAGAGTGAGCCGGCGGTGACGCCATCCGCCCCCTCGGCGGCTGCGGCTAACGCTGCTCCACTGCATCAGAAGAAGGGGCCATCGACCTCCGAGCTGGTGGCCTCAAGGGCCTCGTTCCTTGAGACGAGTCCTTCACATCAAACCAACCGCCCCCAAGAGTGCGTTTCCAGCGCCTCGCAAGAGCCGATCGACATCAGCCAGACGGCGCTGTGAGCTCCTAATGAGTGGCAAGATTGTCGCGATCACTCCAAAAAAGAAAGATCACACAACACTGGGCAGGACAAGGGCTCTGTGAGCTAACTCGTCTCTTTTAAACACACAGCACAAAAAACACTTTCAACATGAATACAGAAATAATACAGTGGAACATCGGAGGACTCCTCCGCAACCTCGATGACGTCAAAGAAATCCTACAAAGGTTTAATCCTAAGTTGCTGTGTGTTCAGGAGACACACCTTAAATCTACACAGTGCAACTTTCTCCGCCAATCCGTCATTTTTTCGCAAAGACTGCGATGAGACTTTCGTGTGATCCGGCAGTGTTGGATGACACAGAAGTGTTGCCTGTCGAGAACTGAAACTCCATACGTCCCTAGAGGCAGTTGCTGGCCGCGCGGTGTTGTTCAATAAACTAGTTACTATTAGCGCTGTATACATTCCTCCGAATTATCAACTCCAGAAAAACGAATTTAAAAACTACATTGATGAACTTCCGGAGCTATACATATTTGTCGGGGATTTAAACGCGCACAACGCTTTGTGCGGAGAAAGCCGTTGTGACGGAAGAGGGCGTTTAATAGAAAATTTTCTTTTTTCCTCAGATGCATATCTACTCAATAAGAAGGAGCCAACGTGTTATAGCGTTGCGCACAAAACCTACTCCTCATTAGACTTGAGCATAGTGTCCAGTACACTAATGCCTTACCTTGATTGGAACGTTATTTAGAATTCCTACGGAAGTGGCCACTTCCCAATAGTCATAAATGTAAGAAAACAGGCTGAATGCTCTCCACATGTTCCCCGATAGAAGGTTGAATGGGCAAACTGGGTTCTCTTTAGAGAAATAACATATTTAGCTCAGGATGCTGTGGCTTACTTGACAAGCTTCATAATTGAGACGGCCACAAAATCCATCCAACAAACTAATGGGCTAGCCAGAAAGCGTCGCATCCCATGGTGGAACGACGATTGTAGAAAGGCGCGGAAACAACAAAACAAGGCTTGGGGATTGCTTCGCGACTCTCCAATTGGCGAAAACCTCATCAATTTCAAACGGGCAAAATCCCAAGGCGGAAGAAGACGTCGATGTGCTGAGAGAGATAGTTGGGAGCAGTATCTTTGTAGTATAAATTCATATACGGACGAGAGAAAAGTGTGGAACAGAGTTAACAAATTAACACGACGTCACACAAAATCACTCCCCTTTGTAGACACAAAAGGTCGTATGTCGTAAGGTCGTAATTTTTATAGCACTTTCGATCGCGAATGAGCAAGATGCGGATATAATTTTTTCGGTTGCGATTTCCTCCTTTGCACTAAATGTGACGTCATCCTGATACGCACTGTATGTGCCTTTGCCACAGACACGCGCTGAGATAAGCACTATGCTTTCGTTTCCCTTACCCAGTTCTCGCACAAGTCGTGTGACCATTTTGGCTGTATATATTTCATAACGGAGTATTAAAGCGGAGCATTCTTCGTCTTGATATTGTCACGTAGTAGTGACGCTGAAGAAAACCATCGTAAAACTGTGTACGACGAAACTGGTTGTTTATTGGGCGAACATGTGCCCACAAAAGCAAGGTACACTCAAAGCGGCGAACACAGTCGGCGATCATCGAAAATCTGATCAGCGGCGCAACGCGTCGGCTTTTATACCTGAGTCATCGAAGGTTCCAGATTAATCCCTGATGCCCGCGTGTCTTCCAGAAAGTTCTAGACAATTCGCGTCGCTCATACAATCAGATTACATGAGCGTTGGTGACCACAGACGAAGGATAGAAGCATCGATAACGATCGAGAAGCTTCCGATGCAGGCGCGTCCTGCGCCGAGCGATAACGTTTAACACTTGTTAGCCGGTGGAAAGCGGTCACCGGTGAAAGATAAACATGTATACGTGTCAATATCCTCCCTTTAAAAAGCATCGTCCCGATGCTACAAACACGAAAGCGAAAACAAAACCACGCGTAATAATAAAAAAAAAACAATAACAAAGTAACTAAGTACCTAACGTCGTCAGCGGGCGTAGAAAGGCTTAAGACGCACCACATGGATGACTTCGGGTCGTGCCCGGCGCCGCTGTGATCGCGAAATGCCGTCTGGCACGACCTCATAGTCCAGTGCGCCAATACGTCGGATTATCTTATATGGTCCGAAATAGCGACGCAACAGTTTCTCGCTAAGTCCTCGTCGGCGTATCGGAGTCCAGACCCAAACACGGTCGCCGGGCTGGTACTCGACGTAGCGTCGTCGTAGATTGTAGTGTCGGCTGTCGGTCCTCTGCTGGTTCTTGATGCGCAGGCGGGCGAGCTGTCGACCCTCTTCGGCACGCTGCAAATAAGTGGCAACGTCGAGATTTTCTTCGTCAGCGACGTCCGGTAGCATGGCGTCAAGCGTCGTTGCCGCGTTCCTTCCGTAGACCAGGTTGAATGGCGCCATGTGCGTCGTTTCTAGCACGGCAGTGTTGTATGCGAAGGTCACGTACGGAAGGATGGCATACCACGTCTTGTGTTCGACGTCGACGTACATTGCCAGCATGTCGGCGATGGTCTTATTTAGGCGCTCGGTGAGGCCATTCGTCTGCGGGTGGTAGGCGGTGGTGCGGCGATGGCTTGTTTGACTGTATCGCAGGATGGCTTGAGTTAGTTCTGCCGTAAAGGCCGTGCCTCTGCCAGTGATGAGGACTTCTGGGGCACCGTGACGCAGAAGGATGTTCTCAACGAAGAATCGGGCTACCTCGGCGGCACTACCTTTGGGCAAGGCTTTTGTTTCGGCGTAGCGGGTGAGGAAGTCCGTAGCGACGACGATCCATTTATTCCCGGACGTCGACGTCGGAAAAGGCTCCAGTAAGTCAATCCCGATCTGCTGGAACGGTCGGCGAGGTGGCTCGATTGGCTGTAGAATTCCGGCTGGCCTTGTCGGCGGTGTTTTGCGTCGCTGATAGTCTCGGCATGTCCTTACGTAATGGGCGACGTCGGCAGAGAGGCGAGGCCAGTAGTATTTTTCTTGTATCCTCGCGAGAGTGCGGGAAAAACCGAGATGTCCAGCCGTTGGGTCGTCATGGAGAGCTTGCAGACCCTCTGGACGCAATGCTGAGGGTACCACGAGGAGGTAGTTGGCTCGGAGAGGCGAGAAGTTCTTCTTTAGGACAATGTCGTTTTGCAAGAAGAACGACGCCAATCCTCGCCTGAACACCTTCGGCACAATGACGGTCTTGCCTTCCAGGTAGTCTACAAAGCTCCTTAGTTCCGGGTCGGCTCGCTGTTGTTCGGCGAATTCGTCGGCACTGATGGGTCCCAAGAAAGTGTCGTCATCCTGGTCGTCTTGTGGCGGCGGTTCGACGGGGGCGCGAGACAAACAATCGGCGTCAGCGTGCTTTCGCCCGGATTTGTAAACGACGGTGATGTCGAATGCTTGAAGTCTCAGGCTACATTGTGCGAGGCGACCTGAAGGATCCTTCAAGTTAGCTAGCCAACACAAGGCGTGGTGGTCGCTCACAACTTTAAAGGGCCTGCCATAGAGGTAGGGGCGAAACTTTGATGTAGCCCAGATGATGGCGAGGCACTCCTTTTGTGTTGTGGAATAATTTCCTTTCGCCTTCGATAGCGACCGGCTAGCGTAACTTACAACCCCTTCTAGTCCGTCAGTACTCTGCACAAGCACGGCGCCGAGTCCTACGCTGCTTGCGTCGGTGTGGACTTCGGTATCGGCATTTTCGTCGAAATGCGCAAGTATTGGCGGCGATTGCAGGCGTCGCTTCAGTTCTTCAAATGCTTCGACTTGCGGCGTCTCCCACTTGAACTCGACGTCGGCCTTCGTGAGGTAGGTCAGTGGCTCAGCAATCCGTGAAAAATTCTTGACGAAGCGCCTGTAATAGGCGCACAGTCCAAGAAATCTACGCACTGCCTTCTTGTCAGTGGGCGGAGGAAAGTTGGAGATGGCCACAGTTTTCTGAGGGTCGGGGCGCACTCCAGACGTGTTGATGACGTGGCCCAAAAACAAGAGCTCCTCATATGCGAAGCGGCACTTTTCTGGCTTCAACGTGAGTCCGGAGGTCTTGATTGCTTGAAGAACTGTTTCAAGGCGTCGGAGGTGTTCCTCGAAGCTTGAGGCAAACACAACGACGTCGTCCAAATAGACGAGGCAACTCTGCCACTTCAAGCCTGCCAGTACTGTGTCCATGACACGTTGGAAAGTGGCAGGCGCCGAGCAAAGACCAAACGGCATGACCTTGAACTCGAATAGTCCGTCTGGTGTTATAAAGGCAGTCTTCTCCCGGTCCCTCTCGTCGACTTCGATTTGCCAGTAGCCGGTTTTGAGGTCCATCAACGAAAAATACTTTGCGTTGTAGAGTCGATCCAAGGCGTAGTCAATCCGTGGGAGAGGGCATACGTCCTTCTTCGTGATTTTGTTGAGGCGACGATAATCGACGCAGAAACGTAGGGTTCCATCCTTCTTCACTAACACCACCGGCGACGCCCACGGACTCTTGGACGGCTGGATGATGTCGTCGCGTAGCATTTCGTCGACTTGTTGCCTTATGGCCTCACGTTCGCGCGCCGAAACTCGGTACGGGCTCTGACGGAGTGGTCGGACATTTTCGTCGGTTATGATGCGGTGCTTGGCGACAGTGGTTTGTCGAACTTTGGACGACGACGAGAAGAAGTCCTCGTATTGCAGGTGAAGAGCCTTTAGTTGTTCTTTCTTATGCCTGGGAAGGTTCTGATTGACGTCGAAAGTTGGTTCAGGTACTATAGTCGTCGTTGCAGGTGCACTGGAATCCGTGAAGGCGAAATCACTGCTGCCTTGTACTATTTCGTCGATGTAGGCGACCGTGGTGCCTTTGTTAATGTGCTTGTATTCGGGACTGAAGTTCGTGAGCATCACCCTTGCTTTCCCTGCACGTAGCTCAGCTATGCCTCTAGCGACGGAAATTTCACGGTCGAGCAGTAAGTGATGATCGCCCTCGATGACGCCCTCCATGTCTACAGGCACTTCGGTACCGACGGAAATCATTACGCTGGAGCGAGGCGGAACGGTGACTTGTTCTTCAAGCACATTCAAGGCATGGTAACTTATGCTTGTATCCGGTGGTATCGCGTTGTGCGTTGAAAGCGTTATCGACTTGGACCTTAAGTTGATGACTGCACCGTGTTGATTTTGAAAGTCCATGCCTAGGATGACATCCCTGGAGCAGTGCTGCAGGATTACGAAGCTCGCCGGGTAAGTGCGGTTGTTTACCGTGACTCGCGCTGTGCAGATTCCAGTCGGCGTTATTAGGTGGCCTCCCGCTGTCCGGATATCGGGTCCTTGGCAGGCTGTTTTCACCTTCTTCAACTTGGCGGCGAACGGGCCACTGAAGACGGAATAGTCGGCTCCAGTGACGACGAGAGCGGTGACGTTATGGCCATCGATGAGCACGTCTAGATCGGTAGACCGGCGTCTGGCATTGCGGTTAATTCGTGGGGTCGGATCACGGCTGCGTCGGCTGCTGCTGCTACGTCGCGTCGGAAGGTCTTCTATCGGCGGCGAAGTGCTGTCAAGGCTGTGGCTAGGCGGCGTGCTGATATCTCGTCGTGATGAATCACGAATCGTCGTCGTCGGCGGCGTCGGAGGATCTTCGGCATTGCGTCGTACAGCAACCGCACCTCCATCGGTTGCTGCCTTTAGTTTCCCGTGTAAGGGCTGGGAGATCGGCCCCGGGTGGGACCGTTGTGCTGACGGCGATGCGGCGAGTTGTAGCGGCCTGGTGACGGCGAGCGTGAGGATCGTCGTGGTTGCCACTGGGCTCCGGCGAGGTAGTCGCCGATGTCGCGCGGTCGTTCACCTCGATCGGGACGCGGCGCGTTGACGGGGAACCCTCGTAGGCCCATCTCGCGGTATGGGCATCGGCGGTAGACATGGCCTGCTTCCCCGCAGTGATAGCAGAGCGGGCGGTGGTCGGGGGCGCGCCAAAAGTCCGTCTTGCTCAGGTAGCTGTGCTGGGCGACGGGTGGGCGTGCGGACGACGGAACTGCGGCGTTGCGGGGCCCTGGCACGAGCGCGGAGGGGGGCCTTGACGACGGGCGACGGCGGCATAGGTCAGCGCTTACGGCTGGGGTTGCGGCGATTGTGGCTGCACATCTGAAACTCCAAGTGAGCGCTGAACATCGTTTTTGACGACGTTGGCGATAGATGCCACCTGAGGCTGCGACCTGGGAAAGAGCTTATGCAGCTCCTCGCGAACGACCGCTCTGATGGTCTCGCGCAGGTCGCCGGCGCCTAGCGCTTGAGCTTCGGCGTAGTTGGTCAGGGCACGGCGGTTGTATTGCCTGACGCGCATTTCAAGCGTCTTCTCGATCGTTGTAGCCTCGGAGAGAAATTCGGCGACAGTCTTGGGCGGGTTGCGCATCAATCCGGCGAATAGTTGGTCTTTGACACCCCGCATCAAGAACCGAACTTTCTTTTCTTCGGACATATAGGGGTCGGCGTGGCGGAAGAGGCGATTAATCTCCTCCGTGAAGATGGCGATGTTCTCCTTCGGCAATTGCACTCTGGTTTCTAAGAGAACCTCTGCCCTTTCCTTTAGTACGACACTCGTGAAGATCCTCACGAAGGTTTCACGAAAAAGGTCCCACGTAACCAGGGTGGTCTCTCTGTTCTCAAACCAGGTCCGAGCAGCGTCATCCAACGAAAAAATAGACATGGCGCAGCTTGTCGTCGTCACTCCATTTGTTGAACGTCGCGGTCCGCTCGTATGTCTCCAGCCAGGTTTCAGGGTCCTCAGCCGATGATCCACAGAAGGTCGGTGGCTCCCGAGGTTGTTGCAGCAGGATGGGGGACGCTGGGGCTGCCATTGGGGTCGTTGACTTGGCCTTGATCGCTGTGGTCTTCTCGGGAAGAAGTCCGTACTCCGGC
This sequence comes from Dermacentor silvarum, assembly GCF_013339745.2. Classification (NCBI taxonomy): domain Eukaryota; kingdom Metazoa; phylum Arthropoda; class Arachnida; order Ixodida; family Ixodidae; genus Dermacentor; species Dermacentor silvarum. The sequence goes on along the minus strand of NC_051158.1, from coordinate 148,174,830 downwards.
AGAAGTCCTTGCTGCCTACGGCTAGCTCGCTGGTCCTTGGTGACGTTGGCGTTGTCCTCCGGTTTCGGGCTTGGATCGCGGCTTTGCGGGGGCTTTCGCTGCATGAACGCACTAGCACCTCCACCAGATCTCACGTAGTAGTGACGCTGAAGAAAACAGTCGTAAAACTGTGTACGACGCACGGTGTAAGATATATACTCTTTAGGTGGGGACACTTCTCGGCTTGCTTGCTAGACGCGATCGACCAGATAAAGTAGCAAGGGCGTGCGTCTATCGGGGCGGTGACGGCAGCGGATACCTATCGGCGGAACGACGCAACTTCAGTTAGAACGCAGGCGAGAGCGTGCGCCGACAAGGAACGCGCGCATGCCCTCTCCCCGGTGACCTACTTTCGTGCGTCACTCAATCATTTCGGATTTCCCGCGAACCGCCGGTTGCTATAACAATGGGAGATTAAACCAATAAAAAGCTTTCTGTGTTGAAGTTGCGTCGTACTGCCGATAGGTATCCGCTGCCGTCACCGGGCAGATCGGCGCGCGCCTTTGCTACTTTATCTGGTCTATCGAGTCTGGCGAGTGTCCTCACCTAAAGAGTATATCTTACACCGTGGTAAGACGAAACTGGTTGTTTATTGGGCGAACCTGTGCCCACAAAAGCAAGGTACACTCAAAGCACAGCGATAGCGGCGAACACAGTCGGCGATCGTCGAAAATCTGAGCAGCGGCGCAACGTGTCGGCTTTTATACCTGAGTCATCGAAGGTTCTAGATTAATCCCTGATGCCCGCGTGTCTTCCAGAAAGTTCTAGACAATTCGCGTCGCTCATACAATCAGATTACATGAGCGTCGGTGACCACAGATCAAGGATAGAAGCATCGATAACGTTCGAGAAGCTTCCGATGCAGGCGCATCCTGCGCCGAGCGATAACGTTTAACACTTGTTAGCCGGTGGAAAGCGGTCACCGGTGAAAGATAAACATGTATACGTGTCAATATGACAAGCGTCTGTCTGTCTGTCTGACACTAAATGCGGAAGGGAATCAATCGCAGTCACGAATTTTCAGGCGTATCGATCTCGATGGCAATCCAAAGTGGAGGTGCGACAACCGTGTTAGGAATGCATGCATGCGCTCATGGCACGCGACAGCTGAAAATGTGAATGCGCGATTCAACAGCGCTGTGGTGTCCAGCATTCATTATGTTCAAGGTATGAAAGCTGAATTCAGGTGAATGACGCGAGCAATTGCCTGCACTCTTAAATTGTGTGCGTAGCACTGTACCACTATGTTCATTCTAATGATCCCAGTAGAGCTTCCATGCCGCGTTTTACACGTCATAGACAAATTTAGATGTAATATGGGTTGCATACAGCCGACACACGCACCAACTTAGGTTGCATGCATTACGTATTGATTATACATGTAAAGTGCTTGTGGGTAAACTAAATTATACAACTTCTGCAGTGCGGTGGTTCGGTAAAAAAACAAACCACGCTTTTATTTCTTGTTTATTGAACCCGCTACACTCTTTATATCGTTTCTTTATGAGCATGCGAATAGCAGATTTACTGAAGTGATGTCATAGCCATGTGCTAAGGTTAAGTTGAATGTCAAAGTGCAGGTTGTTTCTAATAATTTTGTACACATGCTGAGATTCCAGCTAATAACGAAAATTAGAATGGCTACGAATTTTTTAAAACCTAAACCACTATTGCAAACTGCCAACGAGCGAGGCAATCAGGTGCATTTTATTGCAATTTCTCGTTGGCAACACAGCGGAATCAACTAAACACAAACAAACGCACACTAATGAATCGCAACGCTCTAGCCAACCGAAATTTGACAAGCAATGAAGCGACAACCATCCATGTCACGAGAAGTTGACGAAACCGGCACAACGACAACACTTGATTACACAACGTCTCTAACTGTTACCGTCACCCTGTAATTATTTTATTAAACTTCCAGTCTGCGCTCGTAAACAAAGCAAATTTCGCACTCACCCGAACGTGAAAATCGCTGGTAAATGGTACAAGCACGAAAACAAACAGTTGTCCTACCCACGCGCACAGACTTAACCTTGATACAGGCGGTAATATCTATAATAATACAAGAATTAAGTTCATAATGAGCGAAGGTCAGTTACCACGCATATTCTAGGTCTTTTTGGAGTCGACCTGTCACGGCCTATACGCAGCAGCCACTGGAGTCTGGGGTGTATGGCAGATTTCGCTCGTGGCACCGCTAAAAGCGCCCCACCATTTTCGGTAAGCTAGCGACAGTTCAGCACGCAACATCCAGGCATACTGAAAGAGCTGTCGGTGCGTCGTGTGGCATTGGTTCTACTATTCAACTGTAAAATACACTTGCAATCGCAGGTCTCTGGACCAGCAGCATCGAAGAAGCAGCAGCCAGAGTAATAACAGTGACCATGTCAATGGCGCTTGGCCTACCGGAACCCGCGGACGGTTGGCGCCTCCTCCGAAGTGCTGGCTTCTCCGCAGCGCAGCGGAAGCACTTTTCGCCACGTGATGGCTCCAGTGATTACAGCGAATAGTGGTGCTGTAATCACTGGAGGTGGAGCGAGCGGTGCGTGGAAAAACAGTGGCGCAACTCTGGCTCCCTAAGGGGAGCCTATGCATTAACTACGGCGGGCGGCCTCGGTGGGTGCGCGCGCCCGCCCGGGCCCCAAGGCTTCAGGGGGGGGGGGGGGAGAGGCGGGGGGTGGGGCATTTTACTTCGCAGTCGAAGTTTCTACGTGACAGTAGAGTTTGCGTGGCTTACTTCGCATTGATGCGCTACGCAGCAGGAATGTCAATTCGCTTGCTGCTGCCGCCGCGCTAACTCACTCCAGCATTTTGACAGCGAGTTCCTGCGGTCATCGAATCGGATGTGTTCATGTTTGCTTGTGCGAAGGTAACACCATGCTTTTTGATTTATTTGTATGCCTATGTTAACAAGTTTATACGGCCACTAAATTACTATCCTTACTTTGTATAGCTATGCGCTAATTTTGCTATCACAAGCGATGCTTCTCCTTTCGGATGAAACTGTGACCTTTTATTGCCCCACATGGAATGCAAGGCCGCTGTTAATACCTCTAGGACTGATTAGTATATTTCAAATGCTTGCTGTAAACAAAAGAAAGACGGAAATCTTAGTACTGTTATTACCATCGATGTTCGGTTGGAAGATGTTAGTGCTTTCTGAGATATTTTATTCTTTTTTTGTATTCCAGGCTTTTGAAAGTGCAGACATGGCCTCAAAAACGGTAACGTAAAATGATAAAATAATCTCAACTAATATCAAGGGACTGACTTGTACGTCAATACTACAGCATTTCTATCCCACCATTTGTAGTTAAAATTTGAATATCGTAAAGTTCATATTACCAACGTAGCAGTCCTGCTGCGACTGAATCGCTGGAGTTGATTGGCTGTTTTGTTTTCTCATTCGCTCTTGCATGGCAATAAAAGGCCACAATTATGCGCCGATTCTATTAAGATCTTTGTAAACATTGAGGTGAAAGGTTGCTTCTCTTTTAATTACTGTATATATTCAAGACTACTTGAACGCACAATTAAAGATAAATGAGCGGACTTATTTCATTGATCAGTTTTAAGCACATATGTTGAAAGGCACGCGCAGTTGAAAAATCCAACAGAGCGGTTTGGTGCGTTCTGGCATTTTCTACTTTTTTTATTTCTTTATTTGATACTGACAGCCTGTTTACGGGCCCGAGGCAGGAGTGGGATGTACATAAAAGGTTTAACAACCTAATAACAGGTAAAACACAAGAAAGAACCTCAAAGAATGGAAAGAAAGAAAGAAAGAAAGAAAGAAAGAAAGATATCAAGGAATTCTGCAATACATCACATGTTTACACAATGGCTTATATAACACAAAAATAAGGGTGCCCTTAACATGATATTATTTATATCACATGGTATATGGAATAGGACAGTCAGTGATCATGGGAAACGTTTCGCGTCATAGATTAGAGAGAGCGTGCACAAAAGATGATAAGGTTGACCTTTAAAGAACGTTTTCAGGCAGGGCGTTCCAATCATGAATGGTTCGGGTGAAAAGAACTGCTTAAATAAGGTAGTATGGTTCGGACACTCATCTAACTTGAATGAATGTGATGAACGCGTTAAGTGCCGGCTACAAGATGTAATATACATTTTTTATCTAGTTTTACATGCTTCCGATGAATTAAATATAACTTTTGGAGCCTCTCTAGATATCGCCTTTCCTCTAGGGTTTCCAAGTTCACCTCCTGTAAAAGAGCGCTAACTGGTGTATGACGGCGGTAGGAATTAAAAACAAACCTGACTGATTTCCGCTGTATATTTCAATAATATTTATGCTAGCTTGGGTGTAAGGCTGCCAGACAGGAGTAGCGTATTTTCGCAAGGGTCTGATGAAAGTCTTGCGTGCTATTATTTTATGTTACTTGTAGATTTAGACAAGACCCTCCACAGGTATCCGAGCTTCTTCATGGCTTTTTTTTTAATGTGAGCTGCATTCATATTCATATTAGGCAAGGTATTCATATTCTGTAACAGAGGATAAGTTATGGTCAATAATGCTGTATACAAAAGGTAACACCTTCTGTTTGGGTGTAATGATCATTCATACTGTTTTTCTAACGTTATTGCTGATTTGTCACGCCAAGCACCATGTCGATATTGCTCATAAGGATGAATTTAGGATCGTCTGATCTGCATCGCTGTGAATAATATCAATAAAGTACGTAGTCATCTGCAAACAGCCGAATTTTACCTGGTACATTATTCACTATACCAATGATAAAAACTAGAAAGAACAGGGTGCGAAAGACTGATCCCTGTGGGATTCCAGATTGCACATCGGATAATTATGACTTCGTAGCATCAACAATGACTGTCTGTCACCTGCCCAGAAGATACGCCTCAATCCATTGAAGTAGTTGGTCGTTTTTGAGAATAGGATTTCACTTTGATAACAACTTTTGATGGGACACACAGTCGAAGGCTTTCTTAAAATCTAAGAATAGTATGTCAATTTGGCCTTGGCCGTCTAGTGCTGCCGCAGTTTCATGCACTGTTTCTAATAGTTGTGTTACCGTGCATTTACCACGACGGAAGCCATGTCGTCGCGCGTCGCAGAGGCGAATTCTTTGAATGAAGACTGAGATGCGCTTAAATATTATGTGTTCTATCGGTTTGTTGAAGTACAAAGTAGGGAGATAGGATGCTAACAGGAGAGCAGTGAACGGGCGCCTGATTCAGGGGTGGGAATTATCTTTGTGTGTTTCCCATCACGTGGAATTTCTGCACATAAAAGTGATTTATTAAAAATACCGCAAAGATATTTGGCGCACCATTCGGCGTTACTCACCAATAAAGCACTAGGTATTACGTCGATGCCTGGCGAATTCTTTATATCAAGATCAAGAAGCACGGACAATACGCCTGCTTCGTTTACGTAGAGATCGCCGATGAGTAGAGTATCATTTAAAACAGCTATACGCGGTATCATTCCATCATTGTTCATGAACACAGAGCAGAAATACTTAAGTGCATTTGCAATTTTCAGTTTATCTGTCAGTACGAAACCATCCACACAAATATCGGACACGTGGGTTTTCTTCAGCCATAAGTACCGCCAGAACTTATCCGGGGATGACAGAAGAAAGTTTTTAAAGCAACGTTTTTAGAATAGATTCTAGCTTTCGAAGTACCAGTTTTAAGCTGTAGACGCAGGTTAGTTAGCTTTTCGACGTTAGCCTTTTAGGGTCGTGCTATATGTTGCGTTATCACTTGCTTTAGTTTTCGCCCAAGTCGTACGAGGTGTCTTGTCATCCACGGATTCGTTTCATATACAACTTTCCGCTTTTTAGGCACAGAAGTGTCGATACAGTTGTGAACAAGTTTTGTAAAGCAACACCATAAACTGTCAACAGACACAACGTGGGATTCTGGAAGAGAAGCAACTTCAGAAAATTTATTGTCTAAGGCATCAAGTAGGTCGACATCGCTAGCGCGCGAGGACTCGGGAATCGAGTACTGGTTTTTACAGGGTATTAATCAGAAATCTTCCTCTAGTGTAAGGCACATCATTCTATGCTCCGAAATTCCTTGGAATATGTTGACTCTCGGATTAAGATTGAAGAAAAAACGCAGCATATCCACGATGTGAATAATGATGATGGGGCGAAGCTCCGGAGGCATCATCGGTAAACCGTGAATACTCCGAGTAATTCGCCCAGTATATTATCAAGTAAACACGTGAGAAGCAGTGTGTGTATATATATACAATACGTTTTATTTTCTTAGACGCTTCTTCTTAGGTGCTTGGTTTGCGGAGTCCCTTCATTACCACAGCTTTGTGATCCGTGAAATGAAGGGATAACGGTTGGATAACGCCGCTGCTTCGCGTTCGCGAACGCCTGAGTCATCGCGCCGCAGCCGTGCCGCTTCTGCCTCTCGTTCTCGCACTACGGGGTCTTCGCGCCGCCGCCGCGCTGCCTGTCGTGAAGCCGTGGCCTCACGGGCTCTCACCGCGGGATTCTGCCTGCGAGCGCGCGCCGCCGCCGCCTTCCGTGCTCTCGGCTCCGCAGCCTTGTCTTCCATCCGGCGACTCCGAGCGAAAGAGAACGCGCGCCAAGAGCGAGCCCCTTTTATTATAACACCCCTAGCGGTAATCCGTCGCACTACATTGTAGGTTTTCTCATCAACTATACGAAAAACTAGCGCCGTCTAGTGACATTATATACACTTATATGTAGAAAGATCGACACTTACGCCATCTTGTGAACACTTCATAAAACTGCAGGTGGCTACATACTACATCGGAGGAAGGACAGACCCACGCCCTAAGGAGCTTCGCCCCTAAAAAATAGATGTAATGACGGGCGTTCCTACCGAATATAGTACTGCTATATATAGCTTGGCTTCAAATCCCCCCCCCCCTCACTACCTGATCGCTCCCTGAAGTGGGGGCGCACCGATGAAAGTTTCAACATATTTATGAAACCTAAACAAACCTTTCCCAGGTGCCACGTGTTACATAGTCAACATGAAACTAAGATATCACCATTTGTTGCAAAAAGTCTGACAGAGGCAATCGGCTCGGGTTACAAAGTGACTAAAATAGGAAGCGGCGACCTTCTTCTGCAAGTACGTGACAAGCTTCAATACAACAAGCTGACAAAACTTATTGCGTTTGGTGGTATCCCTTTCTCTGTGGGCACGCCCCCACAGATCAATGACACTGTGCGCGATGTCATTTCCGATGACGACCTCCTTGAACTAAGTGAAAGCGAGCTGTTTGATGGATGACAAGACCCGAACGTGGTAAAAGTGCAACGAATAAGGTTAAGGCGCGACGACGAGGAAATTCCGACAAAGCATGTAATAATTACATTTAGAACAAGTGACCTCCCTGATTCAATAGAGACCGGATATTGTAAACTTCGCGTACGACCGTAGATTCCCAATCCGCCTCTATGCTTCAAGTGTCAGAGCTTTGGGCATGGATCTCAGAGCTGCCGAGGGCACGCTGCTTGTGCAAAATGTGCATCCAAAGAACACACCTCAGACACCTGTACTTCTGCAACCCACTGTGCAAACTGTGACCGACACCATCCCGCCTATTCGCGATCGTGCCCGTCATGGAAAAAAGAAAAAGGAATAATTCAACTCAAGCTCAAACTAACCATTTCTTTTCCAGAAGCGCGCAAGCGTTTTTCTGCACATAATCAGTCGAATGCGTCCTACAGTGATGTGACGTGCCAGGGGCAGCGCCACATCCTTCGACGGCCGTCCGCGTCACACGGAGTGTGGCGGTGGTTCCGCCATCAGCCGTCCTGGCAGGAGCAGCCCGTACTCCTCCACCCCCTGCCACGAAGGGCCAGCAGACCTCCGGGCCTGCCGGTCCCAGGGCCACTGCTCATGCAGACAGGCCCAAAAAACGCCCAAGTGTGCCCGCTACACGGGCCTCATCCAACACCTCTGAAGAGGCGATGTATGCAAGTAGCACTATTCCGGCGTCTCATACGCCAAAGGAACGCCGCAGCTCCGTGTAGCGCGCCGGGAAAAAGGGAAAAACCCCGTCACCGGACCAGGAAAGACCTCGTGAGCTACCTTACTCCATCGCTCTTAGACACACAGCACAATACACATACAAAATGGATACACAGATACTACACTGGAATGTCAGAGGTCTATTACACAATCTTGATGACATTAAGGAACTCCTAAATAAGTACAATCCAAGGGTGCTGTGTGTCCAAGAAACACACCTTAAATCTTAACACACTAACTTTCTCCGACAGTATGCGATCTATTGCAAAGATCGCAACGATGTCCTCGCCTCTTCGGGTGGTGTGGCCATACTAGTAGATAAAGGTGTCGCCTGCAGGCATCTGAAGCTGCAAACTACCCTTGAGTCAGTTGCAATCAGAGCTGTGCTGTTTAATAAGATAGCAACAATTAGCTCTCTATGCATCCCTCCCAGCTACCAACAATCCAAAACAGAATTCCAAAGCTTTATAACAGAACTTCCCAAACCTTACATCATAGTAGGCAATTTAAATGCACATAACCCACTCTGGGGAGATTCTCGTTGTGACGCAAGAGAGCGCTTAATTGAAAATTTTCTTTTGTCCACAGATGCGTGCTTGCTCAATAAAAAAGAGCCAACATTCTGCAGTATGGCACACAAAACATACTCATACATTGATTTCAGTATCGCATCAGGTACATTTGGGCCATACCTAGAGTGGAACGTTATCAAAATTCCATACGGGAGTGACCATTTCCCAATCATCTTAAGATTAACAAAATGCGATGAGCGTGCTCCACATCTGCCCCGTTGGAAAGTTGATGGTGCCGACTGGAAACGATACAGAGCTGACATGTATGACCTGGGATGACATCTGTATTTTTGCTATCGATGATGCAGTGTCGTATTTACCGACCTTTATAACTGATGCCGCGTCACTCTGTATGTCTCAAAGGAACGGATTGCCTTCTAAACGATGTATTCCCTGGTGGAATGAGTAGTGTAAGGAAGCTCGCAAAAATAAACATAAGGCTTGGAGTCACCTTCGCGACTCCCCAACTGCTGTGAACTTCAGCTGCTTGAAGAAAATAAAGTCGGAAGGCAGCAGAACGCGCCGCCATGCTAAAAGGGAAAACTGGCAGAGATTCATCTCCAGCATTAATTCATATACAGATTAAATAAAAGCCTGGAACAGGGTAAAATAAATAATAGGCCGCGAACTTCATCCCCTACCACTAGTAAATGCACAAGGAGACACACTTATTGACCAAGCTGATTTTCTACGCACACATTTTGAAAAGATTTCCAGTTCATCCCACCACTCAGATACATCTCTGAGATATCAGAAACAAGCGGAGCAGCTGCCTCTGGATGGGAAGGTAAATAGAAATGAACCTTACAACCGTCCATTTATTATGGGGAAATTTCAGGCAGCACTAAATGGTTCTAACAAGTCCGCTCTGGTCAATGGCAGAATACTGTATGAAATGATCAAACACCTAAATCCCGAAACCCACAAAACACTACTGTCACTCCTTAATTCCGTGTTCTCTGTCGGCTATATTCCGTCCGCCTGGAACGAAGCTATATTCATTCCAATACTAAAAGAAAGCAAGGACCCGACTTTCGTCAACAGTTATAGGCCTATAGCCTAGGCAAGTTTACTATGTAAGCTGTTTGAGAAAATGGTTAACCAGCACCTCATGCATTTTCTTGAATGTAACAAAGTGTTAGACCCCCTACAGTGCGGTTTCAGGGAAGGTAGATCCGCATCGAGACGAATATTCGCGATTCTTTTGTTCATAAGCATTTTTTGTCAGTATTTATTGATATGGAGAAGGCATATGACACCACGTGGCGTTTCAGAAATCCCCGTGACCTGGCTGGAATGGGAATCCAAGGGAATTTGCTGAATGTCATCCAAAGTTACCTGTCTTACCGTGCGTTCCGTGTTAGAGTTGGTAACGTCCTATCCCGTCTATTTACACAAGAAACGGGCGTACCACTAGGTGGTGTGTTTAGTTGCACTCTATTCGTTGTAAAAAAGAACTCTCTTCATACTGTCATAGCACGTACAATGTTTGATTCTGTATATGTGGATGACGTACAAATAGGTTTTAAATCATGTAGTATTTCGATCTGTGAGCGACATGTACAGCTTGGGCTAAACAAATTATCTGCGTGGGCTGAGGAGAATGGATATAAACTAAACCAACAAAAAAGCACACCTGTTTTCTTCTCGACCAAGGGAGGTATGTTACCTGACCCCACTATTTATCTTAATCTACAACAGCTACCTGTGAGCCATGAACATAAATTTTTGGGCCTCATTTTAGACTCTAGATTACCATTTATCCCCCACCTGAAAAATATGAAAGCCAAGTGCCAAAAGACAATGAATCTACTGAAGATCTTGTCCCGGACAACTTGGGGTAGGTGCCTCTTAACCTTGTACAAAAGTCTCATATGGTCGTGCCTTGACTACGCAGCCATAGTCTATAACTCTGCTACGCCTAGTGCTTTGAAGATGCTAGATTCCGTTCACCACTTGGGTATCCGTCTTGCTACAGCTGCCTTCAAGACTAGTCCTGTTGAAAGCCTGTACGTTGAGTCCAACGCGTGGTCTCTAGATCTCCAAACGACATATCTTAGTCTCTCCTACGCCCTGAAAGTTGAATCAGACATCCAGCATCCATGTCATTCTACCATTCGCGGCATGTCCACTGTCAGGCTGTTCCGTAACCGCCCAGCCAATCGGCCCCTTCTGTCTCTCCGGTTTGAAGCACCTTAAGAAAAAAAACAGAGGTCCCTTTTCTAGAGAATGTACTAATGGCCCCTGCTTTGCTTCCATCGCCTTGGGAATGGCAGAACATTCAGTGTGACATGTATTTCATAGAAATATCCAAACAAGCTCCGGAGGCACATCTACATTCCTATTTTCTTGAACTCCAGGAGAAGTACTCCTGCGCAGAATACTATATAGACGTTTCGAAGTCCTCTGCTGTCGTTTCTTACGCAGCTCTCGGAGACTTGTTTTCTACATCTGGGGCACTAAATCCACACACATCTATCTTTACAGCGGAAGCATACGCTATACTCACGGCTATTCAACACATAAGGCTCACGAATGTCGCTAGGGCGATTGTTTTCACAGTCTCATTAGGTGTAGCCAGAGCCCTAAGTAGTCTACGGAAACACAAGAACTCCGTTTTTAATGAACTGTACAGTTTATTGTGCTCCGCATATATGTGCCACCAAATGATTGTCGTATGCTGGGTACCTGGCCACAAAGGTGTACAAGGCAATGAAGCTGCTGACGAAAATGCTACGTCCGTGACCTTTAGTGATACACAGGCAAATATCCCCATCCCTGTGACAGACCTAAAGTCTTTTCTACGCTGTAAGCTGAGAAAGCATTGACAAGGAGAGTGGGATACCCAGGTACTAAATAGGCTACACATAATAAAAGCAAAACTAGGGAACTGAATAACTGGGAAAATGGCACGTTATACAGAAATACTTGTTTGTCGATTAACAATAGGACACACTTACAGCACTCACTCTTACCTCTTGACTGGGAGTGATCCGCCGACTTGTAGTAAGTGCGGCAATATTCTCACAGTTATCCCTGTTCTTATTCATTGCCCTGCAATAGACGCAGAGAGGAACGGTATTTCCCTTCTGCATATCGCGAAAACTTACCTCTTCACCCATCATATTTTCTTACCTATGAACCGCTTTTTAACCTGAACACAGTCTTGGAATTCTTAAATGAAAAAAATACCATAAAAATCATTTGGCCAGGTAATTTTTGAGCATGTGATTAACAGCCCTGGTATTCAAAGGCTCTTTTCAAGCCCTAGTATGAATGTTACAATTGTTACATTATACGTTTTTAATGAAACCCAATTGCCATAGCCCACATCTCTAACTAGTTAGTGTCATTATTTTACCGCTTACACGTTTTACGCCAAACACAGCGACAGTTTTTATGCCCTTTTACAGCCATGTCACATATACCTTGAGGAATTAATTGGCCACGCCATCCACAATTCATCGATAGCATCACCATTTCTTATGGCGCCCTTTGGCCATACCTGGCCAAAGGGCGCGCACCATAAAACACCACACATCAGCATCAGGAATAATTGTGATTTCTTGTTCTGCGACGGCCCAGGCTTTTTGCTACATCCTTTTATTTCTGCAGCAAGGTCTCGGACATTTCATTTCATTTCATTTTATTTCCCATCTTACAGTACAAATGGAGGGGTTGTAGAAAAAAGCTTACGGGACATGCTGATTAGAACCGCAGAAGGGAACCCAACTGCAGCCAGCCTCGAAATTTGTAACTGGAAACTGCTTTCCACAGTGTGCTCGCACGACTTCAATAGAAATGCGTGGCTATAGCTCGTTTCAATATTTCCGAGTGAACAGAGTCATAATGAAGCAAGCCCTCGCGGGCACGGGGGCTATACATCCAGCAGGAACGCGGAACATTCAGTGAAAGTTTAGTATCTAAAAACTGCAAATGGTCGTCATCAGAGAGCTGATGTTGCGTCATGTTGTGCCTAACCATGCTGTCTAAGCACTGAGAGAACTAAGTTCACATTTTGAGAGATTGTAAGGTGCTAATAACTTCTTTAAAAACTCGAGAAAGTCGTCCACATAGCTTAAACTTCAGAGAAGTGAGTTCGAGTCAAGGCATCTAGCTAGAAACTGGTCTAAACATTAAAGAAATATATTACATAGGAGAGGAGCTACACATGACCCAACACATATGCCCTTACGCTGTCCCAAGAGTTAGACAACAGAAAGAATGGCGTTGATCAGGCAAAATTCTATAATTGTCACAAAATTGTCAATCGGCAGACCAAAAAAGTTCATTAAATCGGTGCTTCCATTGTCCTAAATGCAATCTCTAACGCAACATATGTGTTCAACGGGGGCACTGAATAGAATATACCCTCGAGATCAATTGAAAACGTACGCTATAACCAAAGGTACTTCCGCTACTCAGAAAATCCGTGACTGCTGCCTAATTTTTGTGGCGAAAGGACATCACGGTGAATCTGACCTAAATGCCTCAGGAAGAAGCGAGTAACTTCAAGCTACGAAGTACCATGATTACTCACGATTGACCTAATTGGCCGTTCCGGTCTATGCGTCTTAACAGTTAAAGACACTTCTAATTTAGTAGGGCGAAAGTTTCAAGAGGCTCGTTGTGCAATGTCGGTGAAAAAAGAAAACACGTCTATTCCAGTGGGACAAAATAACCACGTGACATTCTCCGAGCGAACGGTGTGTGAAGAAGGGAATAAGCGGCATGCGCAGACAGAATCAATGTCGCAGTTTCGCCCGAAAGGCGTAGCATCGATTGCGATAGCAAATTAGTAGACAAATAACAAAGTAAGGATAATACTCTTATCAGCCGTATAAACATGTAAACATTCTCTTACTAACTAAACGATTAAGCACGGTGGAACGCGTGCACAGATTAACGTGAACACATCTCACTGTCCAAACGAGGGAGTGAGGAGGGGCGGCAGCAGCAGCGAACAAATTGGCCTACGTGGCGTCTCTCACTGCAACAAGAGCTAAATGTCGAAAGCAACGCCCATACGAAACTAGCGGCACTAGGTGCACTTTGTCCACATCACCGACCGCTTTCAATATGAGTCCCACGCGGGCGCGCACTTTTCACAGTGGCAGATCGCTTTCAAGATACGGCACGCGCGCGGCCACAGCCTGAGAGCCCCCCCCCCTTTCTCCCTCACCCCCGTGGCTCGTGCGCGACAGAAGAAGCGCGCTTCCGCCCTAGTATGAATGTTACAATTGTTACATTGTACGTTTTTTATGAAACCCAATTGCAATAGCCCCCATCTCTAACTAGTTCGTGTCATTATTTTACCACTTACACGTTTTACGCCAATCACAGCTACAGTTTTAGGCCCTTTCTCACTCACGCGCCTGAGATTCAACCACAATAGGTGACCCGTAAAAGCGCGAGGGATTCTGGGATGCGCTGTCTGCTAGCTGTTTCCGGTTCGAGCCTACGCAGCCGCCGCCACCGCTTTGCCGTTGAAGCTCATCGATGCACTTGCAGTCCGGCTTTGTCACACACAAAGATTAACCGGTTGCCGGCGCTTAAAAAACCCCTTGTTGGCTGTTCAGCCGCTGGCTGCTCATATTCAAGCGTTAAAGGTAAACGAATGTAACTACTGCCCTTGCTGAGTCAGCTGTGCACAAGCATCACAGGCATGGCTGCCACTTCCAAAGTGGAACAAAGCAGAGACCATTAGTGAACAGAAAGAAAATTAACCTGTACAGTGCCACTTGTCAGGCGGCGATGAGCTATGAAAGGGCTGACACGGAATGATTCCACAAGACATTTCTTTCTCTAAGATTAACTCAAACAACCACAACTATTTCAGAACTCGCATGCACAAATTTATGAAACAGTGTTTTGAGGCGCAAATATAAACGAGACACAGCGACATAACCCTCTGTGGTTGCTTAGTGGCTATCGTGTTGGGCTCTTAAGCATGAGGCCGCGGGATCTAATCCCAGCAACGGCGGCCGCATTTCGATGGGGGCGAAATGCGAAAACACCCGCGTACTTAGATTTAATCGCAGGAGAACCCCAGGTGGTCGAAATTATTCCGGAGCCCCCCTCTAAGCATGCCTCATAATCAAATCGTGGTTTTGGCAAGTAAAGACGCATAATTTAATTTCATGTAATTTAATAGCGAGATACATAATACTTATAACCAACTAGCCCACATTGGTTCCTTGAAAACCGATAGAGGTCATGCGCAGCCGTAAAATTTCGGCGATACGGCCATTCCCCCATATAGTTGACAAACAAGCGATAAATTCTAACAATGTATCACTTCAAATGAACATCGTGGTTTCTACCGAGAAATGCCGTTGAGAGCGCTCAAGGTTGTCAAACATTTTCAGTACTTCATATTCTAATTACGCTAGCTGCACCATTACCGATGTTATTGGTTGCAGCGACGATCACAGAGCAGCATTTACCAGACCGCTGTAGCCATCGCCTCAGCACCCGATTTTCTAAAGGAATGTTTCTATACGCTAGATAAATTATCAGATAAAGATAACTTTTTCATCTGTCTGACTGATCTGTAGACAGAGCAGTCAGTGACGATGCGTCTAAGCAACGGCAAATGTCGTAGAGCTAAACCTGACAGAGACAAAAAAAGCAGCCGAAACGAAAACCAAAGTTAGTTTATGAATAAAATCATACCCGTACCGTTCTTGGCTTGTCATCGTCGCGCCCAGAGTGAACTAAAACCTAGAAATGAGCTGCATGAATGGTACGACATTGCTGGTCGACAAAGCGGACGGAAAGCCTCGCACGACTTACAATTGAAACTGCGCAGAAAAACACGTGCACCGGGAAGGCCACCAATGCCGCCACGTCGGGCGCGTCGTCCATCGAACCGCAAGCTGCCAGCAGACGACGCGCCCCACAATTCCTTGCGATTGCTCGTTTTACCGGTCACCCATTGACGGCTGACCCTCGCAAGCTTTCACGCGCATATACAGCGTACGGCGCGTAGGGAAGATGTTAGCGTGTTTGGATTTTATGCGGACCTTCACAGCGATGTCCCCGAACACGTCCACGACCACGGCAAAAATGCGCTTCGAGTGTCCATGTATCGATATCGCAGTAAAACAGGTGTTGCGTGGCTGACGTCACGCGGCGGCCGCAGCGATTGTGGTGACAGTCGGCTACGAAGCGGGAGAGAAGGCGATGTAGGACGCTCGCCCGGGCCTAGCGGATGCGATGTAGGCCCCGTAAGTACGCTGAGAGGGTGCAACGTAAAGTAGAAGAGAAGCGACATCTCTATACGCGCCACACGTGTACTTCACACTGCGGCTTGTTATATCTTGCAAGAAGTGTGCCCCTCAGATCCTATAACCAAGTGTGTAGCAGGGTTTCGCCTTCACGTGTTACAGGGGTGTAACATGCTGCCGAATCTTTAGTGGCACGAGCACCGAGTGACACTCTTGCTTACTGTGCAGCAACTTCAGGTTAGCGACCGATTTCTGGTTCGTCACAGAGGTGGGACGATATTAAAAATAAATCATAAAAAATAAAAACAGGTGGATATGGATGGTTTATAATAGGTATGACATCAGAACACACGTTTTGTACAGTAAATAACTAATTAAGTGCGAGTAATAATTAGAAACTATTAAGGAAAGTCTAATTGCCATACACTAAAACACACAATCTACTGGTTGCCTGGGTGCCCTACCTCCCACTTCAATTGCTGCAGGCTTAGAAGAAGTATTCAAGCTATTAGACTGGGAAGGCTTAGGAGTGAGGATCAACGGCGAATATCTCAGCAACCTTCGGTTTGCAGATGACATTGTCCCATTCAGCAACAACGGAGACGAATTACAACAAATGATTGAGGACCTTAATCGAGAAAGTGTAAGAATTGGGTTGAAGATGAATATGCAGAAGACAAAGATAATGTTCAATAGCCTGGCAAGGGAACAAGAATTCAGGATCGCCAGTCAGCCTCTAGAGTCTGTAAAGGAGTACGTTTATCTAGGTCAATTACTCACAGGGGACCCTGATCACAAGAAAGAAATTTACAGAAGAATAAAATTGGGTTGGAGTGCATACGGCAGGCATTACCGAATCCTGACTGGGAGCTTACCACTGTCGTTAAAAAGAAAAGTGTACAATCATTGCATTCTACCGGTGCTAACATATGGGGCAGAAACTTGGAGGTTAACAAAGAAGCTCGAGAACAAGTTAAGGACCGCACAAAAAGCGATGGAACGAAAAATCTTAGGACTAACGTTAAGAGACAGGAAGAGAGCGGTGTGGATCAGAGAACAAACGGGGATAGCCGATATTCTAGTTGACATTAAGCGGAAGAAATGGAGCTGGGCAGGCCATGTAATGCGTAGGATGGATAACCGGTGGACCATTAGGGTTACAGAATGGATACCAAGAGAAGGAAAGCGCAGTCGAGGTCGGCAGAAAACCAGATGGGATGATGAAGTTAGGAAATTTGCAGGCGAAAGTTGGAATACGCTAGCGCAAGACAGGGGTAATTGGAGATCGCAGGGAGAGGCCTTCGTCCTGCAGTGGACATAAAATATAGGCTGATGATGATGATGATGATGATGATGATGATGATGAAAACACGCAATCATACACTTTAGATAGCCACCGCATCCGTACATCTTCCCGTGAAATTTTAGTACCAAAACTGACGTCATCCCACTTAACTACGGGTACCCGCTCACTACTAATTAAAATAAATACAAGGTAATTAGAGCTACACACCACCTGGCACAGAGTGAACGCCAGCCTAACTCAGCGGAGAGGTGACGACACTCCGTCCTCTCTCGCTTTTCTCCCCTCGCGCACATGCTCCATCAGTCGCTCGCGCGCGCCAGCTGCGCGCCGGTGGTCGTTACACAATCTCACGTTCGCGGCGGAGGGGCGCGTTTGGTGCGCTTCGTGCGCCGTCCGCTAGGGGGCTACCCGTCACACCCTCCTCGCCCTCCTTCGCTCCCTCAACCATTCCTCTGCGAGTGGCGGTTTCCCGCCAGTTCCGTTCGCTCCTTCAAAGTAGGAGTCCCGCCCTACGCCCGGATACACCAACGCCGAGGTATGAGTGGCACTAGCAGACACCCAAGTCAAGGATTAGGGTCATCTCGTATTTTTTATTCCTTTGCGATCAATAACAGATTTTGCAAGCTTAGGCAAGTTGGGTTCCTTGCACAGATAGAGCGCGCTCTTTTCTGAGTAGCAGAAGTGGTTTTGGCTATGCATTTTTCATTTGTGTCAAGGATATGCTCTTTAGACATCCACCCCATAATGACCCTTTATGTTGCTTTAGAGATTCTATTTAGGACATTGGAACGTGGTTTTGAATTTCGGCTCTCTTCATCCACAATTTGATGAAATTGCTAGAATGGTAACTAAAGTTTCTTGTAGGACCCATTTTTCCTGTGTAAGTGCATCAGTATGGTGTCATGTGTAGCTCCTCTCGTGTGTAATATATTTCATGTTATAAGAATATTCAAGCTAGATGCCTAGACTCGAACATAGTTCCCTGAAATATAATATATGCGGATAATTTTGTCGTGCTTTTAAAAAGTTGTGAACTCCTGACACTCTCTGACGATGTGAAATTGGTTCTTTCAGTGTTTAGAGACCATGGTAAAGGCCTAACGTTCACCATGAGCTCCCTCATGACAAACATTCGCGGTTTTTTAGACATTTACTCGTTACTAAGCGTTGCGCATTCGTGCTGGAGCTACAGTCCAGTGGCCATTAAGGGCTTTCTTTCTTCTGACTCTGCTCACTGTAAAACAGTGGAAAGGGCTATAGACATGCTGTCTTTCGGCACTGCTCTACTGAAGTCGTCCTAACACACTGTGGAAAGCACTTTCCAGCTACAAATATCGAGACAAGTTGCAGCTGGGTTATTTCTGCGCCCCTAGTCAGCGTATCCGAAACCTCAAGTTAAAAGGGTGCAGCAAGAAGCCCGAGGAGTCACAGAAGAAGCGGCCACAGGTAGTGCCACACATACACAGAATTGCCCACAACTGCAAAGTTAAGCACTAGAAAAACATTCCTTCGAGTTTCAACCTGAAAACCTCGCAACTTATGTTCTAGGTAAAGTAGAGCAATAAGGTCGGAATTACTGCATTTCTTGAATCATACAGGAGCCATTCATACCCTCTTTAGCGAAATCTAAACATAAGATGTTTAGCAAATATGAGCAGAAAATATTTAAATGACACTTGCATAAAATTGGAACCCAAGGAGGCACACAAAAGTGAACCTCGCATTTCAAATAAGCGCATAAAATTACGTATATGTACATGTTTCAAATGCCATACCTCAAAGAATAAATATTTTGGAAATTTTCGGTCAACGACCCACATCTCCCCTTAATAAAACACACGACTTCCCAAATAGTTACTTAAATTTAGTGCAGAAAATATCCACACGTTCTAATAGGTAAGATAAAATGGAAGAGTGCCATCTGCGACAAACACTTTAACAAGCGACGCACTATAAAAAAAACAATTGGTGCAGTGACAACATGAGAGCAGTGAGCGGCCTCCAACCTAAATAAAAAAGATGTTTCGAAGCTACCCCGCAATCTATAAATAAATACGGAACTACACGAAAACGTGTCCAACACGCTGACACAGACGGTAGGAACACATATATTTCGGCACTATTAATGACGAAACGTGTCCAGGTTGTAACATGGGCACTTAAAATCTGTGAAGGGTCCAATAAATACTTTGAGCAAAAAAAAAGCGAAATTATGAAACATTTGAATACGGCATGTTTTACTAATGTTGACATCGCTACACTCCTGTTAGTAGTGTGATAATAGAAGAGGTCTGTATTCTTTTCTTCTTCTTTCAGGCAAATGATGTCTTTAAAGAAATCGGACGTAAAATGTTGGTACGTAAAGAACAGGCGATGAAAAGTAATTGCCGACTCTCATGCATGTATCACAGCCGTTACATTGGACGAACAATATTTGTATTATGTTCGTCGTACAGTGCTAATGTATTGCAAAATTGCCCGATGTTGATCTGGGAGATTATGTGTGACTAGTACAATGGCAATAATTTAGGCAGTCGAACAGCGTCTATGTGTGATAAACGAAACGTTTTGGCATAGGAACAAGAATACATGCGCAATGAGTACAACAGCAATTACTTGGGCAGTCGAACAGTGTCTAGGTGTGATAACGCGAACGTTTTGGTAGAGGAACAACAATGCATGTGCATTGGTAGTAAATTCCTGGTTATTATTGTATCACTGCTTGGGCGTCCGAGACAAACCGCAAGAGAGGGTATACGCAAGTAAGGAGTACTGCCGCTAAGAATAGTGGCGACGGGTTCGCTGGATGCTTCCGATGGATGGAAGCAGACCCAGATTGAAGCTTGTATTTGTATTTAGACGAATATTTTTTCAAGAAAGGCACATAGCAATATAAGGTGGAAGTGGAACGCATAGGGCGACCCTATATCGGCAGAGCCGGGGGTGCTAGCACCACAAGTTGACTCCACAACGCTTGGTCAGGACAACTGCATCACGTTTTTTTAACCCTCGGAGCCCAGCCCCAAGCATTTACAGCCCATCTTCACCGCGTAGTTGGGAGGGTGGTCCGCCGGCGCGTCAAACACCAATCCTGTAGGATGACGGTTGCGTGAGTGGTCCATCAGCTATCTAGCATCGCGTTTCGTCAAAGCACACTTTTCTTTACCACATTTAAGGTCTTTTCTCCTCTCCCGAAACACAACATATATACAACAAAAACGCAACAACAGGGAGGGTGACAAATGCATTGTAATCGTTCTCATGCGCAAAGCCACAGAGCCCAACACAATGGGCACAATCAAGGGCTAATAAAGAGGCACCACCTACAAGCTAAGGCGATAAACCTACGCTGCGGCCCCATCCCCCGCTCGTACCTGTGTACACCCTATTGAAAAACCAATAGCGGATTAGCATCAACGAAAGTTGTCAACGCGGTACTTTAGGCTCCCGTGATAGGTTCCCCCAACCGTCAGTTGGCCACGATCTCAGAAACGAGTTTCCACACCGGTCACAATGGGAACGGCATGCACAGAGAATATTGAGTACGCCATCCGCAGACTCTGAGCCGAAGAGCCACCTGGCCCGCGAACATGAGGAGCCAGTGGCGGTCACGGACCTCTTGGGTGTTGCTGCCAGAACGACCGCAGGAGATGGACATGACGAAGCACCGAGATTCGGCCTTCTTGAGGTCAGCTTTCTGCACTAATTGCTGCTGAACCCTTTATCATTCGCCCTCCGTGATTGCTACCTGCCAGCCTGCTCGCCAAGTACATTTGGTTAACAGCAATCGCGCTCGTCCTGTTTGAGACCACTTCAAAGCGCATCGCCGAAAGAACTTCTGAACCATAAGCCGCAACCGACCATGGTCGATTGTGCGTCACGATATGTTGGCTCTAATCGCCCCCTCCGCGAGCCGGGAATAGTCGGCCAGCGTCCTCAGCCGCACACCTGTCTCAGGTCGGCACCGTCGCTGCGGCGAGCGCCCACCACTGGCATCCAATCTCCATATTGGACTTCGCTCATTATGCAAGGACGCTTGGCCAAACACCGCTCGCCTCTATCCGTCTCCTAACCTTTTCTTTGCATCAGCCGATCCTTTCGACGGGACCAAAAAGGGGGGGGGGGGGGGTATACCGGTTTCAAGCTACCCGAGCTAAAATGCTAAAGCAGCAGGGTTACATTGCTTCTTCTAAATTTTTTATTTTTATTGATCAAGTTTCACGATTTCGCACACATATATATTGCACACTGATGTTGAAGGGAGATATGCCGAAAGATACGCCGACTTCCTAGTCGTATGAATCCTTGAATGGTGCTGTCACAACATGCAATGAAAGGCAAGGTGCACGTTAAGGCAGATTATCTGAGCTTGCTATTATAAAAAGAGTTTCGGATGTGCCAATTTTGGCGTGTGTATTCTCATTATTACATTATTACAGAGGATCGTTGATGATTGTAAAATAGGGATCTAAAGCAGAAGGTGTCTTGGTGTCCTCGTTTCAATTATCACATTATATGTACGTTTCAGCGAAGCCAGTTATGGGAACTTGAATGTAATATTCTGTTATATATATATACACACTCATATACATATATATATATATATAATGCAACGTGATTTATTCACGTGTAGACGTCAATGAATGCGAGAGACGTCAGGCGAACGTCAAGAAGCGGCGAGGCGACCAGCAGTCCAAAATCCGGGCAAGCGCAAGCTCGGGGCGCGTGGTTAGCACCAACACTGTGGCTTGCTTGCTGACTGCTTCGTCGTCGTCTTGTCTTCTTCATTACATTGGCCCCCGGGAAGTAGCGTAGCCATCCTGGCGACTTAAGGCGTTGACAGTATAGAGGGGTCATAATAGGGCTTGAGGCGACTCACGTGAACGATTTCTCGACCACGACGGCGTAAGTCTTGAGACGGTGTCAAAGGCTCAACGTCATAATTGACTGGAGATGTCCGAGCGAGGATGCGGTAGGGCCCATGATATCGGGCCAATAATTTAGACGAAAGGCCAGGCGTACTCGGAGGAATCCAAAGCCAAACTAGGGCACCGGTCGCGAAAGTAGTGAGAGATCGGTCGGTGTCGTGCCTGAGCGTCTGGTGACCTTGGTTCTCGGTTGTCAATGAACGGGCCAATTGACGACAATCTTCGGCGTACTTGGCGACATCAGAAATTGCAGTGTACTCAGTGGAGTCAGGTGTGTAGGGAAGCATAGTGTCCAGCGTGCATGATGGCTCACGTCCGTACAAGAGGAAGAACGGCGAGAATCCTGTAGTCGCGTGCGTAGCTGTGTTGTACGCATATGTGATGAATGGAAGGACGGTGTCCCAATTTGTCTGGTCTGAAGCCGTGTACATCGTCAGCATATCCCCCAGAGTGCGATTAAAGCGCTCAGTGAGGCCATTAGTTTGCGGATGATATGCACTGGTCATGCGATGAACGATGTTACACTGAACGAGCAAGGCTTCAATAGCATCAGACAGGAAAACACGTCCCCTGTCGCTTAAAAGCTCACGGGGAGCACCGTGGCGCAGTACGAAGTTGCGTAAGATGAAAAACGCAACGTCTCTTGCCGTGGCTGTAGGCAAAGCTGCAGTCTCGGCGTAACGCGTGAGGTGGTCCACGCCGACAATTATCCACCTATTCCCAGAGGTGGTCGAGGGAAGCGGGCCGTATAAGTCGATACCGACGCGGTCGAATGGACGGGCCGGGCAAGGGAGAGGCTGTAGTGTACCGGCCGGGCGCTGAGCTGGAGTCTTGCGCCGCTGACAGGCAGTGCAAGCACGTATGTACTTGCACACAAATGCATACATTCCGCGCCAGTAGAATCGCTGCTGCAGGCGATTGTAGGTCTTGAGAACGCCGGCGTGAGCGCTTTGTGGGTCAGTGTGGAAAGCAGCGCATATGGCCGTGCGCATGTGGCGAGGTACCACTAGAAGCCACCTCCGGCCATCAGGTGCGTAATTCCGGCGATAAAGGAGATCGTCGCGAATAGTGAAATGGGCGGCTTGGCGACGCAGAGTTCTTGAGGCGGGATAAGTGGATGGGTCAGTGAGAAAGTCAAGGAGTTGACAAATCCACGCATCCTTGCGTTGCTCCGACGACATGTCTGTAAAGTCAATAGGCGACAAGGGAGCCGAAGAGGCTGACGGAGACGCCGTGGCAGACGCTAGCGGCGAGCGGGACAGTGCATCAGCGTCCGAGTGTTTGCGGCCGGATCGGTACACAACACGGATGTCGTAATCTTGCAGGCGAAGCGCCCAACGACCGAGGCGTCCCGAGGGATCTTTCAGCGACGAGAGCCAGCATAGAGCATGATGGTCCGTGACGACGTCGAAAGGGCGGCCATAAAGGTACGGACGAAACTTAGCCAAAGCCCAAATTATAGC
The DNA here is from genome assembly GCF_013339745.2 of Dermacentor silvarum. Taxonomy (NCBI): domain Eukaryota; kingdom Metazoa; phylum Arthropoda; class Arachnida; order Ixodida; family Ixodidae; genus Dermacentor; species Dermacentor silvarum. Next base: position 148,151,265 of record NC_051158.1, on the reverse strand, counting down.
GAGGCACTCTTTCTCGGTGACAGAATAGTTACACTCGGCCTTCTTGAGCGTTCGACTCGCGTAGGCAACGACGTATTCTTGGTATCCTGGTGTTTTTTGAGCCAATACCGCACCAAGGCCAACACCACTGGCGTCAGTATGGATCTCTGTAGGCGCATTAGGGTCAAAGTGACGGAGTATTGGTGGCGACGTTAGTAAGCGCCGTAGCGTTCGAAAAGATTCGTCGCATTCTGTTGACCAAGCAGACAGGCCGTTAGAGGCGGTCAGAAGGTTGGTAAGAGGCGCGATGATGGTAGCAAAGTCGCGCACAAATCGACGAAAATACGAGCACAGCCCAATGAAACTTCTAAGTGTTTTCAAGGAATTGGGCTTGGGATATTCGGCTACGGCACGGAGCTTCGCGGGGTCCGGAAGAACTCCCTCCTTGCAGACGACGTGGCCTAGTATCGTCAACTGGCGTGCAGCAAAGTGGCACTTCTTTATGTTAAGTTGAAGGCCAGCAGAGGTGAGGCACGTGAGAATCGCACGAAGACGAACAAGGTGAGTTGGAAAATCGCGAGAAAAAACGACGATGTCGTCAAGGTAGCAGAGGCAGGTATTCCACTTGTAGCCCCGAAGGATGTTATCCATCATCCGTTCGAAAGTAGCTGGGGCGTTGCACAATCCGAACGGCATCACGTTAAACTCATACAGTCCGTCAGTAGTGACAAAAGCCGTCTTAGGTCGGTCAGGGTCGGCCATTGGAACTTGCCAGTAACCCGAGCGCAAATCCAGTGACGAGAAATATTCTGCCCCTTGCAAACAATCGAGAGCATCATCGATGCGGGGCAACGGGTATACATCCTTCCGAGTTATCTTATTGAGGCGGCGGTAGTCAACACAGAATCTGATAGAGCCATCCTTTTTGCGCACAAGTACAACAGGAGAGGACCAGGGGCTCTGGGATGGCTGAATGACACCACGCGTAAGCATATCATCCACTTGTTCATTGATAATACGCCGTTCTGCCGCTGAAACTCGGTAGGGTCGTTGGCGTAAGGGCGCATGGGAACCGGTGTCAATGTGGTGCGTGACGCTTGTTGTACGACCTAACGATGGTTGAGCGCAATCGAAGGAGGAGCGGAAGTCTCGAAGAAGGGCCAGGAGTGCGCTGCGTTGTGTTGACGGTAGATCGGCAGCAATAGAAGGGTGGAAACTGTCTGGACCCGAAGGTTTGGGAACAGGTGATGTCATGGCATTCAGTTGAAGGTGGGGTTGGTCCTCTACAAACTCGAGGGAGCGCAGGAGATCGGCACCTTGAATGTGACCCAAAGATTCTCCACGAAGTAATGTAACGGAGGATGGGAGCCAGTTGGAAACTAACATAGTAGTAGCACCCGATTCAACCGTAAGTACAGCAAACGGCAGTCGTAGGCCGCGACGGCGGAGAAGTACCTCCGATGGGGCAAACAGAACAGTTCCGTCAGGGGCGGCCGTACAGGACAGAGGCACAAGGGTCGACGTTTCAGGGGCAATATCTGTGTCCGCAGCAACGACAAGTTTGTAAGCGTCGGGATGATTATCCACCGAAAGAGAGGTTGGCAATGGCGTAAGGGCCACTTCTGCACGGGAGCAGTCTATGACGGCGCGATGACGTGAAAGGAAGTGCCATCCGAGAATAACGTCGTTGGAACATGACGGCAGCACGAAAAACTCGATGACATAAAGTTCACCTTGAATAGCGACACGTGCGGTGCAAACAGCTGAAGGCGCAATGCACTGTGAGCTGGCAGTGCGGAGCATTAGTCCCGAGAGCGACGTGGTCACTTTTTTGATCTTGCGGCATAGGTTTTCGCAGATAACGGAAACAGCGGCCCCCGTGTCAATAAGCGCTAATGCGGCGGTTCCTTCAACGTCGACGTCGATAATGTTTTGCGGCGAAATAGATGGAGGCCTTGGGCAGTTCGACGCGCATGCAGCTCTTGCCTCCGGAACTGCAGCGATCAGTTTCCCTCCTCAGTAGGAGGTCGGCGACGCATGGGTGATAGGGAGCGTCGTCGCGGAGATAGGGACCGGCGGTTAGCATAGGCTGGCTGATCGTCAGGGACGTACCTTGGTGGCGACCGGGCAGACGAAGGAACAGGCCTGCCCATGACGTCAAATGGCGAAGGTGGACATCGGCGACAGTGGCGGGCGACGTGTCCAGCGACACCACAGGCGAAGCAGATGGGCCTATTGTCTGGCGTTCGCCACGCGTCGGGGCGGCGGAGGAACGGAGCCGAAGGTCTCGCGAAGGCGAGTGGCGCAGCATTCGCGGTCGTCGGCCAGGCATGGGTCGGCATCGCAGGTCGAGCATACGGCGCAGGATGTTGAGGGGGCCGAGCCGCGACGGAAGCGTAGGTAAGTGGCGCAGTGACGGGTGGTGGGTGAGTCACAGGCGGGAGGGCCTCAGCAACCTGTGTCCGAATGACGTGTTGAAGGTCCGGAGCCAAAGACTGCGAAGGCTCGTGCGTGAGAGGCAATAATGAAAGCTGACGCGCGACCTCTTCCCGGATAAAGTCCTTGATGGTCGAGAGCAGCGGCTGTTGATCGGTAGAGTGGGCAGCTAGCTGCAAGCTCGATAGTGTGTCTGGCGTCATGAGGGCTTGGCGAGCGATCGTGCGCTGCCTACGCAACTCGTCAAAGCTTTGACACAAGGAGACGAGTGCCGCGACCGTGGTGGGGTTTCTCGCGAGCAGCATCTGAAAAGCGTCGTCCTCGATGCCCTTCAGTATGTGCTTGATTTTCTCGCCCTCTGGCATGGTAGGGTTGACGCGGTTGCAGAGATTCAGCACATCCTCGATGTAGCCCGTGTAATTCTCCCCGGGATGTTGCGCACGTTCACGCAAGCGCTGCTCTGCGCGAAGCTTGCGGGCCGTAGGCCGACCAAAGACGTCCGAAATGGAAGTCTTAAAAACGGACCAAGTGGGTATGTCGGTCTCGTGGTTGCGATACCACAGTTGCGCGATGTCCGCGAGATAAAACGTGACGTGACTCAACTTCGATGAATCGTTCCATTTGTTACTGGCGCTGACCCGTTCGTATGTCGACAACCAGTCTTCAACATCGGAGTCACCTGAGCCGTTGAAAATGGGCGGATCCCGCTCACGGTACACGGCGCTGCAGGAGGCAGGCGCTGCCGAAGGGTCAGTCTGAGTCGAGGTGTCGTTGACCATCATGGGTGCAGGAACCGAAGGGAGCGTCCGGGAGCGGAGTTCCAGGTTGGTTCAGGGGACCCACGCAGCCTCCACCAAATGCAACGTGATTTATTCACGTGTAGACGTCAATGAATGCGAGAGACGTCAGGCGAACGTCAAGAAGCGGCGAGGCGACCAGCAGTCCAAAATCCGGGCAAGCGCAAGCTCGGGGCGCGTGGTTAGCACCAACACTGTGGCTTGCTTGCTGACTGCTTCGTCGTCGTCTTGTCTTCTTCATTACAATATATATATATATATATATATATATATATATATATATGAGGCTATCTTTATGTCCACAGTAGGACGCAGGCTTTTACCTGTGATCTGCAGTTACTCGTGTCATGCGCCAGCTGATTCCAGCTTGCGCCTGCAAATTTCCTAACTTCATCACCCCACCCAGTTTTCTGCCATCCTCGACTGCGCTTCCCTTCTCTTGGTATCCATTATGTAAACCTAATCGTCCACCGGTGATCCATCCTACGCATTACATTGCCTGGGCAGCTCCATTTTTTCCGCTTAATCTCAACTAGAATATCGGTTATCCTTGTTTGTTCTCTGATCCACACCGCTCTCTTCCTGTCTCTTGATGTTAGGCCTAACGTTTTTCGTTCCACCGCTCTTTGTGCGGTCCTTAACTTGTTCTCGAGCTTCTTTGTTGAACTCCAAATTGTGCCCCATATGTTAGTACCAGTAGAATGTAATAATTGTACACTTTTCTGTGCAACGACAGTGGTAAGCCCCAGTCAGGAATTGACAATGCCTGCCGTAGGCACTCCACCGCAATTTTATAACTCTGTAAACTTTTTTCTCATGACCAGGGTCCCCTTTGAGTAATTGACCTAGATATTTGTACTCTTTTACAGACTCTATAGGCTGACTGGCGATCCTGAATACTTGTTTCCCTTGACAGGCAATTGAACATTATATTTGTCCTTCTTCATATTAAACTTCAACCCCTCTCTTACACTTTCTCGGTTAAGGTCATCAATCATTTGCAGTTTTCATTCCAATTGTTGCGGAATAGGACTAGAAATAGGAATAGGACATATCATCTGAGTTTAAAGGTCTGCAAGGCGGTAGTACATACAAACAAGACAGCCATGTGTACCACCGGCAACCACTTCCTCGTGATGACTCTGCTGCGTGCGTTGTCTGCCAGCAAAACAAGCCTTCTTAAGACTCCAGTATTATAAATTATGGTTTAGTGGAGGCGGCCTAAATGGCGCTCCTAACCATTGTCTTCATTCGGGCGTAGTTTACATAGTTTAATGCGGTTTATTGACAACTCAGAAACGGGACCGTGTCAGTCAAGCGTCAGACACCGAGAGCGCGAGCCCATCTTCATCGGCGGGCCGAAGATGATAGCGCGTCTATAGGGCGCGCCAGTCTTCATCGCTACAACTGCCCCCTGGAGAAGAAGGAGCCATCCTGGCGACTGAAGGAGAGGAGAGGACAAGGGGGTCGTAATAGAGTTTACGTCTCTGGACGTGGACTGTCTCGCGTCCGCGACGCCTCAAGTCAGTAGATGCCGTTAGCGGCTCGACGACGTAGTTGACCGTCGTCGTCGGTTGTATGACGCCGTAGGGACCGTGGTATTGAGCGAGGAGTTTAGAGGATAGACCAGGGGTGCTTGAAGGTATCCACAGCCAGTCTAATGAGTCCGGCTGGTAGGTGCAGGGAGGTCGGTCATCATCACAACGGAATTGTTGGAGACCCTGGTCTTCCGACGTGAACGAACGGGCCAGCTGACGGCATTCCTCGGCATACTTGGAGGCTTCAGACAGAGGCGTGCCCTCTGATGGGTCAGGCCGGTAGGGGAGAATGGTCTCGAGCGTACATGTAGGTTCACGGCCATATACGAGAAAGAATGGCGAAAAATCCCGTTGTGGCCTGTGAAGCGGTGTTATAGGCGCACGTAACATATGGCAAAACGAGGTCCCAGTTCGTATGATCCGATGCCATGTACATGGATAGCATGTCGCCCAAAGTACGAATAAACCGTTTTGTTATGCCGTTCGTTTGCGCATGATAAGCTGTACTGGTGCGATGGATGGTATGGCACGCGGTCAGAAGGGCGTTAAGAACTTCGGAAAGAAACGCACGCCCTCTGTCACTCAGAAGTTCCCGCGGTGCCCCATACGCAGTATGAAGTGATGCAGGAGGAAGGACGCAATGTCGCGGGCTGTCGCTGTTTGCAGTGCCGCAGTTTCTGCATAGCGGATGAGGTGGTCTACAGCGACAATAATCCAGCGATTGCCAGCTGATGTGCAGGGAAGAGGGCCGTAGAGATCGATGGCGACGCGGTCGAATGGTCGGGACGGACAAGGAATGGGCTGCAAAGGACCAGAACGACGAGGAGCAGGAAGCTTGCGTCGCGTATCTGAGTCGTCAATAAACCACATTACATATTTGGTGGAGCTGTGCTGGGTTCTACTTCCCCAATCCTGGAACTACGCAATCGGACACTGCCGGCCATCATGCCTGACGACGCCAGCCAAACAACACCTCCGGCAACGCAACATTGATTTGTCCTGGCTCAATGCGTCGACGCGATCCTCCCATCTTCAGCGGCTCCGACGAATACGACGTCTAAGATTGGCTCTCGATCTACGAGCGGGTGAGTGCCCACAATAAATGGGACGACGCTGCGAAGCTCAGCTACGCCAACTTCTATCTCACGTGTGTCGCTAGGGTGTGGTACCACAACCACGAATCCGACTTTCGCACCTGATCAGATTTCAAGGCGCGCATTACGCAAGTGTTCGGTCGCCCTGTGGTGCGGAAACTCCGTGCCGAAGAGCGCTTGCGCAGCCGTTCCCAGCAACCCGGTGAGAACTCCACCAAGTACATAGAAGACGTTGTGGACCTTTGCAAGCGCGTCGATCCATCGATGACTAAGTTTGACAAGATCCGTCACGTGATGAAGGGAATCGAAGACGACGCATTCCAAATGCTCCTCTCGAAAAGCCCGCGGACCGTGGTCGAGGTCGATGAATTTTGTCAGAGCTACGGTGAACTCAGGGGGCAACGTCTGCTCACTCGACGTTCTTCTGTTCCCGATACTCCCATTGCAAGTTTAGCCACTGTGACTAACAACGCCTATCTGCTCGGCGAAATCAATGAATTTATACGCTCCGAAGTCGCCCGCCAGCTATCCCTACTCACCGCCATCCCCGGACCCACGCCGTCCTTGGCTCCTCTGTTGCGTCAAATGCTCCAGGAACAAGTGTCCGAAGCCATACAGTCCCCTCATGCAGCGCCACCATTGCCTGTACCTTTCAGCTACGCCGAAGTTGCAGCATGGCCACCTCCATCGACTTTTTCAGCACCACCGTTTGCCTCACCACTACGTCCAATCCCTCCAGTGTACACCACCAAATCACCAGCTAGCACGGGAACCTGGAGTACACCCGACAATCGCCCTGTGTGCTTCTTCTTTGGTATCCCTGGTCACGTGGCACGGCTCTGTCGCCATCGCGTATGGCTTCAAGGTCATGACCAACCTGTCTCCTCCTACGTTTCGCCAGCTTCGTCGTTCTCACCGCCACGTGATTCGCACTTGCCGTCTACGCGCAACGTCATTCCTTCTGCCCGTGATCGTCGCTCGCCATCCCCTCGTCGCCGCTCACTTTCCCCCATGCGGCGGCGTCCGGCCCCATCGCAGCAGAAAACCAACTACCGCAGTTCAAGAGGCGAGAACTGCGTTCCAGTCGAACCACACAAGGCCTCGCTCTCTTCCGACGAACGTAATCGAAGTGTTTGTTGAAGGAGTCGTCACACTGGCATTAGTCGACACAGGCGCCGCCGTTTCAGTCGTTACGGAAGAACTTTGCCGCAAGCTTCGAAAGGTAATGACACCCTTATCTGCGCTGTGACTCCGGACTGCAAGTTCCCAGTGCATTACCCCTGTTGCCGCATGTACCGCCCGCATCGTCATTCAAGGATACACGTGTACAGTCGAGTTCGTCGTCCTCTCATCCTGTTCATACGACGTCATCATGGGATGGGACTTCCTTTCCGATCTTTAGGCCGTCATTGATTGTCCTCGCGCCGAAATTAATTTTCTCCGCTTCCCGATACCCGCTCACATGACCTTGACGATCTCGGCGAAAAACTGGTCGTTACAGAAGACACTACGATCCCCCCGCACTCTTCGGTGATTGCGCATGCCTGCTCTACTTTCGCCACTGACACTACTGCCGTGTTTGTCCCATCGGACATTTTTGTTCGCCGACAATGTTCCCTTCCCTTCGCTGTCCTAACGGTCAGTGGTGGCTGCATGAGACTGCTCGTTTCCAACGCTAAGGTCACGCCCCTCGTCTTACGTCGTGGCGAGTGCCTTGGACGTCTTCAGTCTGCCGACTCAATAACCATCTTTGACGCACCTCTTGACGACACCTGTCCAGACGTGAACTCGTTGTCTTAGAGCTTGCCTTGTTCCCAGCCTACGCACGACGTCTTCCATAGTTCAGTAGATGCCCTCTTGAGCCCTACGCAGCGTTCGCAGCTTCTCAGCCTTCTACGGAAATACCAATCTACTTTCGACTGTCAACACGCCCCATTAGGCTGCACATCGACGGTACGTCACGACATCGACACCGGCACCCACGCACCGCTGCGCCAGAGGCCTTATCGTGTATCACCCGCGGAGCGCCGTGTTATTGAACACCAAGTAAGCGAAATGCTTGAGCGTGGAGTGGGTCAACCTTCTAATAGTCCCTGGGCGTCGCCTGTAGACCTGGTTAAGAAAAAATATGGCTCAATTCGATTTTGCGTTGACTACCGCCGTCTTAATAAGATAACTCGCAAAGACGTCTACCCTTTACCGCGCATCGACGATACTCTGGATTGTTTGCAAGGCGCGGAGTATTTTTCTTCGCTCTAATTACGCTCAGGCTATTGGCAAGTGCCTATGGATCCTGCCGATCGCCCGAAGACAGGCTTCGTGACCCCAGATGGCCTATATGAATTTAACGTTATGCCGTTTGGGCTTTGCAATGCCCCTGCTACATTCGAACGAATGATGGACAATCTGCTTCGGGGGCTCAAATGGAAGACATGCACATGTTACCTTGATGTTGTCGACGTCTTTTCTCCAGATTTACCCAGCACCTCCACCATATATGTAATGCGGTTCATTGACGACTCAGAAACGCGACAGTCTCAGTCGAGCGTCGGACACCGAGAGCGCGAGCTCATCTTCTCCGGCGGGCCGATGATGATAGTGCGTCCATAGGGCGCGCCAGTCTTCTTCGCTGCAATAGCATCGGAGTTCAAAGGTCCACTCTGCGGCAGCACATACAATAAAGAGGGCCATAAGTACAGACGGCAACCCTTGCCTCGTGACGACTGCGCTGCGTGTGTTGTCTGCCGGCAAAGACAAGCCTTCTTAAGACTCCAGTATACAAAATTCTGGTAGCAGCGGATGCGGCCGAAATGACGCTCCTAACCATTGTCGGAATTCTGGCGTAGATTACATAGCATGTGAGTTCGAAGGTCGAAGCTGCGGCAGCACAAACAATCAAGACGGGCACGTTTACAGCGAGCAACCACTACCTCGTGACGACTGCGCTGCTTGCGTTGTCTGCCGGCAAAGACAAGCCTTCTTAAGACTCCAGTATACAAAATTCTGGTAGCAGTGGATACGGGCGAAACAGCGCTCCTAACCATTGTCTGCATTCTGGCGTAGATTACATAGCATCTGAGTTGAAAGGTCTACAGTGCGGCAGCACAAACAATAAACGGGCATGTTTACCGCCGGGAAGCACTACATCGTGGCGACTGCGCTGCGTGCGTTGTCTGCCGGCAAAGCAAAGCCTTCATAAGACTCCAGTATACAAAATTCTGGTAGCAGTGGATGCGGCCGAAATGACACTCCTAACTATTCTCTGCATTGTGGCGTAGGTTACATAGCATCTGAGTTAAAAGGTCTACACTGCGGCAGCACAAACAATCAAGAGGGGAATGTTTACAGCAAGCAACCACTGCCTCGTGACGACTGTGATGCGTGCGTTGTCTGCCGGCAAATACAAGCCTTCTTAAGACTTCAGTATAGAAAATTGTGGTAGCAGGGGATGCGGCCGAAATGGCGCTCCTAACCATTGTCTGCATTCTGGTGTAGATTACATAGCATTTCTCCTGAAGACTTCGCTGCGTGTATTGTCTGCCAGGAAAGCCAAGCCTTCTTAAGAATCTAGAATTATAAATTCTGGTTGTAGTGAAGGCGGCCTAAATTGTGCTCCTAATCGTTGTCTGCATTATGGCGTAGTTTACATAGCGTCGGAGTTCAGAGGTCTACTCTGCAGCAGCACATACAATAAAGGGGGTCATAAGTAGAGCCGGAAACCTCTGCCTCGTGACGACTGTGCTGCGTGCGTTGTCTGCCGGCAAAGACAAGCCTTCTTAAGACTCCAGTATACAAAATTCAGGTAGCAGTAGATGCGGCCGAAATGCCTGGCGTAGATCGTTTTCTACACGTTTTCTATCAGTAAGGTCTTGATGAGGGCTAGTTGGTTCATGATTTAGAACGGAGGTTTTTTCTAACAACGCAGCAGTGGGATGGGAAAAAATACATCACAAGGCAGATATTTAAAGAGCTCGTCGCCAAAAGCAACGCACAGTTAACTAGTGCCATATAGCAAGTGAATAACAAACGATAATTCCAGCTCGCTGGCGTGAGTGCAGGATTAACAATATATTTGGGAACAAACGCGATCAGTAAAAGAAGAACTCGTACGGCCCATTTATAGTACCGTCGGTGATATATACTGCATCAGGACGGCATGTTGGGCCAGTTTGTTAGCATTCATCGTAACGTTCGTAATAGCGCCATGTTGTCGTTTTTCCTTCCTATTGTATCTGTCTTGTGTTGCGCTTTTAAGAAACTTACATTGATATATACAATTGCAATGGAAGTTATAAAGCTAGAGCTGTCAATGTAGGTGAAAAAAGAAATGATATGCTGAGTGAATCACAGTTTGAGGTCAGACGTGGTGAACCCATAGAGGAAAATATATTTGCACTAACGCAGTGAATATAGATTTAAGACGATGATTTAGCTCGGGTGCTCTTTTCTAAATACATGTAAAAGGAGAATTCGTTTTACACTGTAACCACTGTACCAAATTTGAGGATGTTTCTTGTATTTAAAAGACGTAGTTTGTTCTAATAAAACTGGCATGAGGTGGTCAATTTCATGTTAAAAATTGGCCAACATCATTAATTTTCAGAAAACAACACTATCAACTTTACAACTCTGTATATCACTAATGAAAAACTATATCATAATTATGTGAATTGTATTTATAGTACATTTAAAGCGGACAAACTTCATATGTTACACATGAATCAGAAGAAAATAGTAATATGGAAATACAGCTTTTGGAAATACAGCTTTGAACTTTCACCAGGACGGTATATTGAATATCAGTAGTCTATATAAACAAAAATTATCCGAAAAAGCATTTTTAGAATTCATATGTAATCGTGAGAACCTTTTTTCTACATACACTAATACCACAACTAATTATTCCTTAAGAGCTAGGAACTTTATTAAGGAAAAACCAGAACAAATTACGGCAACCAGCTTTTAGTGTGGCAAATTCCTAATTTACTTAATGATGACCATGCTTTATTTAATATTATGCAAGATTCCTCAACCATTTCAGTATTCAGAATGAAATCGAAACTGTATTTTCTCAACAATTGACTCACGTTTTTTTTAATTGATTTTCCTGCTTTCCAACTGATATGTTGTCATGTGCTGCAATACTTCTTTTTCCATTTGACTTTGGCCTTTCTGTACTTAGTTATTCATTTGCATTATTTATACTTATTGTACTGTATTGACCTATTGAATCTTTAATTGCATCATTTGTATATGTACAAGTATGTATATATGTCTGTATTAGGTGTACATTTGTATCCATTTTTTTGCACTGTTATCTGCTGTGCTCGTGGCGCCAGGAGCCTAGTCAGGCGTGCATAGTCTCGCCTTTTGCTCCGGCGCCATGACAATCTTGTATTGTCAAAATCATAATAAACTTCAAAACTTCAAAACTTCAAAACTATCTGTTGAGACATTTGTACGCACTGGTGTTCTTTGCTGTGTTTTTTTGGTTCCGTTGTTTGTATCGTGAATTGAGATACTCCAGACGCTCTGCCGTAAGAACGGAACGGCGCTTCCCACCGCCGACGGCTTTCCCGTACCCCGAGACTCTCCTCAAATCTACGACTGTGGTTGGGCTTGCCGGGAGGGACGTCTCGGGGAGGAGGCGGGGAACTGTGGGAGGCGGGGAGAGCGGACGGAGACAGAATGACTCGGGGGAGCTGGTGTGTAAGCACCTTATAACGAACGCTCTGACGAGATCTGAAGATGTTAAAGGAAGTGCTTATTTGTATGACTGGAGCTTCAAAAGAATAAACGACAGTATTACATCAAACGGCAGTGCCTTCCTCAACGATCATCGACAACCACGATTAAGTATTACTACAAAACTATTTGGTGCCGAAACCCGGGAACGGATTCGACAAGGCCATAGAAAACCATCGACCGGACCCGACAACGATTCACTGAACAACGAGGATGTATGTACAGAAGAAAAAACGCAAAGTCATCCGAGCTCAAATCACCCATTTCGCGAAAGAGGCGGATGAACTTCTGGGCGCTACTTCTGCTGTCAGCCTGGAAGAGGTGAGTGCTCTTATAAAACGTCTACAGCTTGCCGAGCAGCAACTAAAGAATGTAGACGCAGCGATAGAGCCTCATCTCAAAAAGGAGAATGTAGAAAGTGAATTCGAAACCATTTTGGAATACCGGGACAAGATGACAACTTATATGGGCAAACTAGAATATCGAATGAAGTTGTGCTCCCAACAGACGGAAACTAAAAGTACCAGCCAAAACGAACGAACGATCCAAGCGGCTCCAGCCACGCGAATTCAAAGAACGAAACTCCCGAGGTTGGAGCTACTAAGATTTGACCGAAGAAGAAAGAATTGGCAATCCGGAGCTAAGTAACATCGGCCGATTGAACTACTTGAGATCGCTGCTCACGGGAGAAGCTGCCTCAGTGATTGCCGGACTCCAGGTGACTTCACCTTGCTACGCTGATGCCATCGACCTCCTGGAGAAGCGCTTCGGGGACCCTTCCACTTTGATCCAGGGCCACATGCAACGTCTTATCGACATAAAGCCAGTCACATCTGCAACGAATGTTCGTGATCTGCGACGTATGTTGGATTGCATTCAAGTGCACATGAGAGGTCGGCAAGCCCTGGGCGTTGGGGAGGAATCCTATGAAGCAATGCTGTACCCTGTGCTACTCCGCGCACTCCCACGGGAGTTTGTGTTGAACTACCATAGATCACGGGTAGTGAAAAAGCAGGAACAGCGCGAAAACTCGGCCGAGGATGACGACGCTTCGTCAACGACTTCATCTTCATCAGAATCATCCCGGCGAGTACTACTTCGTCATCTACACTGCTTCTTCGAGGGGGAACTGGAAAGCCGAGAACGAACCCTGGAGGACCGACCGGACGACACCAGTGGTAAGCCACCTCCCAAATATGATACAAAGACGCCGAAACGAGGGAATGCCCGCACCTCGTCCGCAGCAGCATTGCATGGCACCGCATCGGGCATGGAATACAAACTCTGTGACTCAAAGGCCCACGCAAGCCAAGAGTGCGGCGCCAATTTAGAGTTAAACGAGAATAAAGCCATTCTAACGGCAAATGGAAGTTGTTTTCGCTGCACGAAGCATGGCCATATTTTAAGGATTTGCAGAGTCAAGGTTATCTGCAAGTAATGTCAACGGAGACATGCAACTACGATGTGTAATCCTGCTTTCAACAGTGCCGCCCAGGCACAATTAGCTATTGAAAAGAACGCAGGACATGTCACTTTGCATGCCTCGGAAACTGGAGAAAATCACCTGACTCGAACAGTTTTGATGCCAACCGTCACGGCAGTGACCAAGGGAACGAATAACAGGCAAGTTTCAAGGATACTGTTCGACAGCGGTAGCCAACGGACATTCATAACCGAAGCATGCTCCAGAACACTCGGATGCAAATTACTCGGCACTGAAGTACTGTCAGTCGGAGTTCTTGGCGGAACGTATAGCCAACGCACGTTCCACAGGGTAGAGGTGTGCCTTGTTTGTGCGGACAGCGACAAAGTGTACAAGATCGAGGCACTAGAAACACCTTCGATATGCGAGCTAGTCATACCTTGTCCTACTGAAGAGATCAAGGCAACCCTTCTCGAGCTTTCGCTACCTCTAGGCGACGATTCCCCGCAGAGTCAGAATCCCCGTATCGATGTGTTAGTCGGATCGAATCATTTTTGGGATTTCCTCACGGGGAAAGTAAAGAGGCTAAACAGTGCTTTGACAGCAATGGAGACAGTGTTTAGATGGGCAGTTCAGGACAGGACCTCAACCAGATGCCCGAGAATAAACTGCAGCCATGCAGTTGTTTTGAGGACGTGTGCTGTAGATCGAGAAATTGCACCGATTTTGAGTCCGTTCTGGGAGCTTGAAAGTACTGGAGTGTCCCACTCGTTGGAGACCAACCGAAATGAGCGCTCAGTCGAGGAATTTCCCAACAGCATCAGAAGTGTGACCGGGTGCTATGAGGTGAGACTACCGTGGAAAAAAGAAGTCGAACTAGCAGACAACCGCATTGTTGCGGAGAAACGGTTCCGCCAACTGACCAAGCTGCTACTGAGAGCGCCAAGCCTACTGCATGAGTATGACAACGAAATGAGGCACTTATTGATTGAAGGCGTAGCCGAAAGTTCACTTGACGATAGCGATAATGACTGCCAGCGCATTTATTACATGCCTCATCAGCCAGTACTCTGTGAGAGCAGTACAACGACCAAGCTGCGCATCGTTTTTGACGCGTCCTCACACGGAGCAAGTGCTAAGTCCCTTAACGAAGATCCGGACAGCGGACCTAACCTAAATCCTGACCTCCTCCGTTTGTTGCTTAATTTTCGATGTCACAAAGTGGCGCTCGTTAGCGATGTGGAAAAGACATTTCGCCCGAGGACCGAGATGCACTGAGATTTCTGTGGTTCGCGGAAAAAAACGGCAAGCCGCTTCCTGAGCTCGCGGTCTTTAGGATGGCAAGAGTCCCATTCGGAACCACATCGAGCCCTTTTCTCCTTGCTGCGACGCTTCAACATCATTTTGAAGAGTTGAAGCAAAAGTATCCAGAAACAGTGGCCATTTCGCAGCAGTGCATCCACGTAGACGACTTGCTTTGTGGCGCTGCTAACGACCAAGAGGCGACGAAAATGTACGAAGAGACCAATCGCGTCTTTGAAGCAGCGTCGATGCGCCTCCACAAATGGGGGTCCAATAGTGATAAGATGAGACAGTTGTTCGCTCGTGAAAACCCCGATGGGGGGTCATTGCGCCAATCGGCAAACCTGCTGAAGGTGCTTCGCCTTACGTGGGACCCGAGAGTGGATTCTCTAACCATTTTGTTTGACACTCTGATCGACTTCGCTAAGGCACAAGAGAACACGAAACGCTTTGTTCTACAGATGACTGCGCGTCTGTATGACCCTCTGGGACTCCTTTTCCCTTACACGGTGAGAGAAAAGGCTCTTTTCCAAGAAATATGGAAAGAAAATCTGTCATGGGACCAGCCACTGCCAGACCACCTCCTAAACGACTGGAACAAATGGTGTGAAGAGCTCACTTGTCTTCGTGAAATCAAGGTCCCTAGGACATACGACGCTGGCGCTGAAGGGAAATCGGTGCGTCGAACGCTACATATTTTTGCAGACGCCAGCCCCAAAGCTTACGGTGCTGCGGTTTATCTCTGTAGAGAGGCAGAAACTGGCGCACACCGCTCGACGCTTGTCCTGGCTAAATGTCGTGTAGCGCCGCTAAAAACGATCCCACTTGCAAGACTGGAGCTGATGGCAGCATTGCTAGCGTCCCGACTCTACCAATTTGTGTGGTCGAATCTCGATTTCGCAATAGATAATTTCTACCTGTAGACCGATTCTATGATTGCACTAAGCTGAATCCGAGGGGATGCATCGAGATGGAAGGAAGTTGTGCGGAACCGCGTTCTAGAAATTCAACAGAACACTGACACAGCGGCATGGCGACACTGCCCTGGAAAAATGAATCCGGCAGACGTTATTACTCGGGGGGTGACAGCAAACTACCTGAAGTCAAGCCAGTTGTGGTGGAAAGGGCCGGTGTGGATGACGCAGGAAGAAGAGAAATGGCCTATCGAGTAACAACATAGGGACTTCACACCGGAACAACTCGAACAGAAAAGGGAGATAGAGGTACTGCACACTGCTGTGGATGACGGAGGCGAACTTTTCGACCTTTCCAGATTTAGTTCTGCCTCCAGGGTGGATCGGGTTACGGCATGGGTTCTCCTATTCGTGAACAACCTCCGCGGAGAAGTCAAGAGGTCTGGCCCTTTAACTGCGACAGAGATCGATACTGCCCACGTCCTTTGGCTAAAGAAAACACAAAGCTCATCCTTCTCTGTGGAGCTGCAACACACCGCAAGTGGAAGCAAGTTACCAGGAAACTCCACACTTAGGGATTTCACGCTTTGGACTGACGACAACAGTCTCCTTCGCATACGAGGACGTTTCTGTTCCTCGAATATGACACATGACGAACGACATCCTGTTGTGCTGCCCAAGCGACATCGGTACACCGTGCTACTTGTGCAACGGGCCCACCGACAACTCCTCCACGCCGGCGCCAGAGACACACTCGTGCAATTGCGCGAAAAGTACTGGATTGTGCGCGGATGCCAGCTGGTGTAAAGTGTTGTGCGGTCATGTGTGGTGTGTAAGCGTTTCAGTGCCACGAGTATTGACGCTGCGACAGGACTGCTCCCACCTGACCGGACCACCAAGGCGGACGCTATTGAGGTGGTCGGTATTGACTTCGCCAGCCCCCTTTTTGTGAAGGAAAAAATGTGCAAGTGAAACCGTACATTGTACTCTTTACCTGCGCGGTGACTAGGGCAGTGCACCTCGACACTTAAACGACATGACTACTCAGAGTTTCTTGCAGGCCTTCCGTCGTTTTGTGTCGCGTAGGGGGTTGTGCAAAATAATTTACTCAGACAACGCACTCACGTTTAAGCGCGCTTCAAAGGAGCTTGCACTTCTTTGGAAGGTCCTGCGGCACCCTGAGAGACTGAGTTATTTTGCGAATGCCAGCATAGAGTGGAACTTTATCGTAGAGAATGCACCATGGTGGAGAGGTTTCTACGAACGGCTAGTTCGCAGCGTAAAAACTGCTTTAAAAAGGTGATCGGCCGCCAGTGTCTTGACTCCGTTGAGCTGTCGACAGTACTAGCCGAGGTGGAAGCAGTCATAAATTCCAGACCTCTGAACCACGTACCAGACGACCCAAACGACGGCGCCCCGCTAACGCCGGCCAGCTTCCTTACGGGCAGACGTCTCACGGCCCTGCCTAGAACTGAAACCCGAGCGCTCGAGTCTAACGCGTCTTCCCTTCGAATGTTTTGGAAGAAGCGAAAACAGATGCTTCATGCGTTCTGGCAAGCATGGCAACACGAGTATCTACGACAGCTGCGCTCGGCCTATGCGTCTAAGCAAACTAGAACCGAGGGGCAAAAATCGGAGACGTAGTCTTGGTACAAGAATATATTCCGCGCCTTCTATGGAAACGCGGGCTCATTTGCTCTCTTGTTCCCGGGCGAGACGGGAATGTCCGCTCGTGGGTTGTCAGGATGCCGCAGGGCAAACTTGTGAGGCGCCCAGTTCAGCACTTATACCCGCTGGAGATTTGTGAACCATAAAATGAGCGAGCTCATTCGGCGGGGCAGTGTTGAGACATTTGTACGCACTGGTGTTCTTCGCTGTGTTTTTTTGGTTCCTTTGTTTGTATCGTGAATTGAGATACTCCAGACGCTCTGCCATAAGAACGGATGAAGCGTCCCTCCGCCGACGCCTTCCCCGTACCCCGAGACTCTCCTCAAATTTATGACTGTGGTTGGGCTTGCCGGGAGGGACGTCTCGGGGAGGAGGCGGGGAACTGTGGGAGGCGGGGAAAGCGGACGGAGACAGAA
Organism: Dermacentor silvarum; assembly: GCF_013339745.2. NCBI lineage: Eukaryota > Metazoa > Arthropoda > Arachnida > Ixodida > Ixodidae > Dermacentor > Dermacentor silvarum. The sequence goes on along the minus strand of NC_051158.1, from coordinate 148,133,953 downwards.
CGACTCGGAGGAGCTGGTGTGTAAGCACCTCATAACGGACGCTCTGACGACATCTGAAGATGTTAAAGGAAGTGCTTATTTGTATGACTGGAGCTTCAAAAGAATAAACGACAGTATTACATCAAACGGCAGCGCCTTCCTCAACGATCATCAAAACGACGATTAAGTATTACTACACTATCTAATGGATTCCGTTTACAGAACTGCGACATCTGTTTTTTATGCAGAGCCTTCAATCTGTAAACTTTGTGCTGGTATTTTATTGAACTTTGAACATTTTCTAAATTCTTCTAATAAAATGCAGGCCTAAATCAAAATTACGCCTCTGAAAGTCACTAGAATTTCACTTTCTCTCTCTCAATTGCAGCAAATTTCATTTAAATTGGCCCAGGGGTTATATCAAGAAAGAATTTCAGCGTTTTACATGTATTTGAATACACCCCGTCAAAGTTGGGCCCGAGCTAAAGCTTCCTCTTAACGCATAGAAAAGAGATTGAACGCATACAAATTTAACGCAGTGAATAGAACATAGTTAACAATAGACATTTATGGATAGAATTTCTATCTTGTGGATATTCATGGAGCTTAGGACAACGTAGACAAGGAATTGCTATGGGATATTCTGAAACGCGAAGGCATATACGGCAATATTGTGCAGCTATTGCGGGAGATGTATAGAGACATACGTGTACAAATTGTATGGAAATGCCCAAAATGCAGTGAAGGTATGAAAATATTCACAGGACTGAAGCAAGCATAACTTTCACCTCCTTCGCTGCGCACAATTCAAGCTAAAGGCATAGACATACGACTGGAAGCAGTGAATTAGGCTTTAATTTGTATTGCCTCAGTAATATGACACGGGTGCAAAAGTGTGTCCCTGGGCCGATGTATGCGGTTTACATTGCACTACGAGCGGACAATGCAACGGCTATCAAGAGATTTGCAAATATAAGTGGCAATGTAGCGACGAATGTAAGCCTTAGGTTTAACAAAACAACGACTGAGAACTATTATCTTCAGTGAAAAAAAAAAAAGCAACGACGTGGTATCAATTCAACAAGAAGTCAAACCCAGGGTCGAGCATTAAAAATACTTAGGTTCATGCATAAATGAAGGAAACACCTACTCAAGCGTCAACCAACATAACCTAAAATTGAAATGGAAGTACAATGCAAAAATAAATAAACATGCGCAGAGACCACTGACGCTTTGCGAAAGGCAAAGCGTCAGTGACCTATTCCTGGATAACTTGGCGTATGATTGGGCCCAGATGCTGAGCTAGTGCTGGCTCAGGCGTGCTCGATAAAATAGAGAGTTGTCTGGCGACCTCCTTACGCGCGAACTGCTTGATCTGAATCAACGGTGCATACTGGTCACCCAGAGCCAAGGCCGCGATCGAGTCACTCTGTTCCAGAGGGCGTCGTGTTTGGGCGCGTTGCTTGTGCAATTAGTCGAAACTGGGGCACAAGCTGACAACATCTGTGACAGTTTGTGGGTCCTTGGCCAATAACATTTGAAATGCGTCATCGGCTATACCTTTCAGAATGTTCTTGATCTTATCCGACTCGTGTATCGACGGGTTTATACGCTTACACAAGTCGACGACGTCTTCAATATAACTGGTGAAGTTCTCATCGCGTTGTTAAAGGGACACTAAAGAGAAACAGGAAGTTCACCTGGAATAAAAGAGGGACCTTCAGGAATGCATGCCGTTTTTGTTGGGTGCAAAAATATGAGTTATTAGCGGAGAAATTCGTAAACAAAGACCAAATATCTCTTCCTCAATTTCTCTCACCCTAGATTTGGCGCTGAAGCAGTGTCGTCACAGATTGCATTGCTCTCAGCGAATCAGAATGCGCCATGATACGTCACCGCTTGCGTAAACGGCCGAGGCGCTGGGCTGGATGCATCATGGCTGCATGCATGGTCGCTGCGTTTGCGTTCGCCGCGATGGATACCGTAGCTGCCGCTGAATCTTGCAACGAAGAGCTCGCCAGGAAAGCAGGACTGCATTTCAGCGATATTCAGTGAAACGGAGCGCGAAATGATCCTCTGTGCTCGAGCGGTAGGTGTTTCCGCGTGCGATGGCGGTGAGCCGCCGGCCGCGCCGGCGGAATGCAGAGCTTCGTTTTCGTCGATGGGAGGCGACGCGTCCGGTCCGCCAGGCGACGATGTTTCCGACAGAACAAGCGTATAAAGTTGTGCACGTACTCGGTATGGTTATTTCGTGGCTTTATTTAATGACATTCAGCACTCACCGAGCCGCCAGTTTGCTGCTGCAGGGGCACCGGTAGGAGGTTTGATGAAAGCCGCATTGAGGGAACAGCTGCTCGAGAAAGGACTGGCCTCTGGGGCACGCCAAGATACTTTCCGAGGGCAAGATTATACACATAATCTGAGGGCGAGAAATGCAGAGAGCACACCATCGGTTTCTCATGGCTCTTTTGCCGTTTTATCATCGGCAGAGCACTGAGCCATTGCGAACGCCGGGGAGCCGGGGCTCTCCGAGCGACGCCACATGAAAGGACACAATCGAGTCAACACTGCCGCTGCCCCTGATCAAGCGCCTTGGGCCATTTATACAGCCCTCAACACTACACACACGAGGCATTTTCTGGCTGTTTCCCGCGAAGTCAACGTTTTTCGAGCCACGCAACACGCAACCAAACACCGTAGAGCGGAACAGGCGCGCGCGACGATGCATTGACCAAAAACGAAACTAGGAAACTATCACGGCCGCATGTATCGCCATGATATTTTTTATTATTTATTTTATTTTGTGCTAAACTTGTACTTCCTCGCTTAAAGCCGTTTAAAAAGTTGCAAAATGCTGTTTATGTACGTTTAATGTGTATTTCATTTTGCATTTATTAACAGCGATAAATCGCTCTCGACCAATCGCGACCGGCCTGTGTTTGTAATCTCCGACGTCACATCACGTAGTGCGGGAATTTCGAAGGGGCGTCAGCACCTATTCTTCAGATTTTCGCTATTTTCTCGCTTATTAAACATCTGTTTGCAGTAAAAATGGTATGGCTGTGATCGTGAAAGGATAATCTACCATTTAAGCTCAACTTCCGGTTTCTCTTTAGTGTCCCTTTAAGCGCGTTCACGAAGTCGCTGTTCTGCGCGGAGCTTGCATACACCGGGGTGGCCGAATATCTCGGATAAAGTGGTCTTTAACGAGGCTCAGTTATGAATCTCCGCTTCGTGATTGCTGAAACAGAGACTGGCGACGCTGGTCAAGTAAAATATGACATTGGTCAGCCTAGTCGCATCGTCCCATTTGTTGACTGCGCTCACCCTCTGGTAAGTTGCCAACCAGTCCTCGGCGCCTTGGTCGTCAGTCCCGCTGAATATTGGTGGATGACGCTGAGGCAACATGCCGGGACCGACGGTGGGTTGAGTCTGAGAGCGCCCTTGGGTGGTGGTTTCTTAAGCCATCGCAGGTGCTGGAGGCAGGGTACGGCTTCGTAGTTCCAGGTTGTGAGACTAGGAGACTACCCAGCACCTCCACCAAACTGTAAGTGGGTTATGTACAAGCAGGGGCTACGTAACAACAGCCTTGGCCCAAGAGTGTGGGTCGCTTACTCGTGCTCTCCTGGCTGCCGGATGGGTTCCTATTGCGGGACCCTTGTGGCTTTTGCTCAAGCCGGGGCTCGGTCCACCAGGGCACATTGGTCCTGTATAATCCAGCTGCCGAGCAGAGCAGCCTCCCAGCTCTCTCGGGAAGGATGGAGGTGGGAGTTTGTATTGTTTAGGAGAAGCGCTGAGCGAAATTAGCTTTGAAAGAAGGCTAAAGAAGTGAATTTTAAAACAATAGCTGGCAAAAATACAAATCCTATATGTTCCTGAAAAGTGTGCATGTGGAAAGGAGGACGAGGTCAGGAAAGTTGGCGACCAAGTATAAGGTAAGTGAAAGTGTTAATATAAAACAAGGAGTCCTTGATGAGAAGGTGACTGAAAGAGAGACAGTCAACTGGAGGCAAGGGAATCAAACAAAGAATACCATGTAAATTAGAAAAAAAAATGCCAAGAAAAAATTTGAGGGAAAATTGGTATGATATCGCAAAGGGCAGCCCTTTGCTATTTTAGAGCGCCCAGATTTCCTCTATACAAATACATAGCGGAGTAAATATGTGCCACAGAAGGCTGAATTTCTGTGCCGCAAAAAACGCTCGGAAACGACTCAGCACCTCGTAATGAAACGTCAAAATATTTACCCAGTGAGACAAGTGTATCCTTAGAAACTGGCGCAACTTCGTTGCATATTACAAAGTACATTTTCCACGCACAAGAAAAAAGTGTTTCAGCTATTCGCAGTCAGACCCAAGGCTACACCCAGCGCTCTGAACAAGCCAATGACTGATTGCGAAATGCGCCAAATTTGGAAACATGACACCGCACAAAAAACACACACAGAAAGGGCGAGCGCAACTTTCTTGCGTTGTGCCCGGTTTCCGAATTTTGCACATTTTGTAATCACTCATTACAATGAGCCATGTAGCCCCCCAAGACATTCTAATCAATAAACCAAGGTAATCGGTATACCTTAGGATCAGTTCAGGCGCAAAAATGTTGAAGCTGCTCAGATCGATTTTCTAGGCACACCGTGTGTTATTAAACCATCCGCCAGTATATCACACAGAGAAGCTTCATTTTTTATGGAACCGCGCGCATAAAAATAGACGATTGCAGGTCATTTTTCTGATTCACAGGGAAGGATGAGCACAGTGAAGGATGAAAACATAGTAAACGCGGAGCACAGCGGAGGATGAAAGACCGCGAGAGTGAAGAGAGCTCGTGGAGGAAATCGTAGGATGAGGGTTCGGTGACAGTATGAGGAGGAAAGCTGAGGCGGAGAGTCTGGCGAAAGGCTGAAGAGGAAAGCCGAGTTCCGGCGGCGAACACGCATGCGGCGAGCGAGTACACCGAGGCCATATATGGAAATACGGCACTGGCATGGGCGTCAGACCAACGGCGCATGCGCTACATCGCCTGCGCCGCTTTTCAATGCGCTCCACGCGATCCACGCATTCCCGTGTTCTAGCATTCTTTCTCAACAATGAGCGACGCAACCGGCGGAAATGCTTTGTGTGCCGCTGCTGCTAAACGAGCTGCTCAAGCAGATGCTCAGCGCCGCGGCCGAGAGGACCTGTCGTTCAGAATCGAACTCATTGCCGCAATATATATCGAATTCGAAACTCTTTAACAGCTGGGTTCGTAATTCGCATTAGGGAGTATCGTAATTGTCGGTGATTGTTTTTTACAGCAAAGCTGTATACGGCTAGGTTCTGGAGGATCCCGTCCGCGGATAAAACGACGCGTTGAACAAAGTCACAGGCCTGCGCGTCACACGCAGAACAGTCACAAAGTAAGCTGGTTGAGCGGCGCAAGAGTAGCTTCAATTTCGAAACCACGCATACGGTCTTTGCTGCAAAGTGTCTTCGCCTCGATTTTGACGAGAACGATCAGAACTGTCCGACCGGCGTCGGCGTCGACGGCGAGCTACGGGTTCTAATGCTATCTGCACAGCAGCCTGTTGAGCCCGATGATGCCTGGTTGTAGCCGCACATGTAGCTCTACGATTCGCTTCTTCAGTAGCGGTTCGTACCTTGCGAGGAGACGCCATAACGTGTACCGAAGATGAACCCAGAATACATGGCACACATCTAACATCGGAATAGCGTTGACTGCGCGCCTCGTCTCAATCGTATCGCGTCTCAATCGCATCTCGTCGCACGCGGCGGTTGCAGGCACGTTAACTAGATGGCGCCACCATACTGGCGAAGGCTCGGTTCGTCTGCGACTGCGCGCAGGCGCAGAGGCGCATGGCGCGTATACAGGGAATGTTTCTTCTGCGTGACTGCAAGCGCTTGCGTGGCTCAGTGGTAAAGTATCCGACTCTCAGGCAGCGAGCGCGGGCTCGATCCCGGCGGAGAGCGGGTACTTTTTTTCGAATTTCCTGCGATAGCGGCTTCGGGGCGGCGGCGGCGCCATCAAAGCAACCATAAACGGCTATTGGAATGAGCCCATAACAGCTTACGCTGTAATAAAGTGGACCGATGCTGGTGGTAGTGCAGAATGGGTCCAAGCTGAATCGCAAATGCCCCTGTGCGCTCGGTGACCTGTAACGCGACCTTGAACTACCCTTGTCACACGTGGAACCCAAAGTGACACAAACAATGCACCGGAGCGATGAACGCTATGGCCCAAACGCTAGTATATCACGATGCCTGCCTGTCGAACTGTCAGCGATAAAACGTAATAGTCTACGAACCAATACCTGTGCTTCATTCTTTCTTCACATAGTCATTTCCCTAGCGACGTCGTCAGTAGCCCCTTGGACTCGGTATGGGTAAATCTCGTGTTGTTCACTCGGAAGAGGAAGAGTGCTCCTTCAAGGAGTGTCGGCTCACTCAACAATGCGAATGGATTCGACGAGAAGCAGAACGCCCAGCGGCCCAACGTGATGAGGCCGATGTTGCTAGGTGGTGTTCACCCTCACATACAGCATACAGCGCGAGGCGATGCAACGAAGTTATGTGTTGTGACTGTTGAACCATTTAACATAACATAATATTTACCAAGACAAACCCATGCAACGGTGGTCTTCCATCTTCACATAGTGGAAGTGCTCTGTATGTTTGCCCCTCCGAAGTTTAACCTTCTCCACAATTTATTCCCTGTTTTCTTGCATTCTACAACGTCTGTTGGGTGCAATGAATACTCCACGTAAATTTCAGTGGTTGTGCTTCTCTGTGTTCGCTGGTTTTCGTATACTCTTTGAATAAGTCGCGCAGTCATACAATCACCCTCATCGGACATGTGTTGACATTTGGCAGACGGCTAGGGTAAACAGAAAATATTTAGATCAAATAAATTGTTAGCGAATATGTCTTCCACACTGTGTGACAAGAGCTCTCAGAGGCAACCTAATAAAAAGTGCAGGCTTTTAATAGTACTCCACGTCGCCACAAACACATGGATATTTGTAGCACATCTAAATGGTCGTTGACTTACTGCACAAACGTGCCACCTTCGGTGGATGTGTTTAGAAAATGGCTTCAGGTTATAGTACGTAATGTGCTGTAGCTGTCTAAAAAGAGCAATCATCATTTTGCGGAGTAATATCTACACATGAAAAAATTGATTACAACATTTATTGATGTTTTTTAAATACATTTGTTTCTGCGGCTTGTAGGATAATTTGAAGCTTTTTACTGTCCTTTTTCTTCTGTTTTCAGAACCTGAACCTGCCAGAAGGTGTCGTGGTACGTAAAAAAAGTTGTCGCAGTTTCACCTGAAAGGCGAAGCATCAATTGCGATAGCAAATTTGTGGAGAGCTATACGGAGTAATGATATTAGCTTTATCAGCTGTATAAACTTGGACATGCAGCAGCACCGGCAACGCGCAGAACTGTTGTCGACGCCGTCGGCGTTTTGCCCGCGTTCGCTCAAAATGCCTGCGGCGTTTGTGACTGTTGCCGGAGCCTCTGATATGAATAGGCACTTGGTGCCGCAGCTAAACGTCGCCTCCCTTCCCTCCCCTCCCCCCCCCTCCCCCACGGCCTCTCGCGCGTCGGAAGAAGGCGCGTTTGCTCTACATATATGGTGATTGTAAAGGAGGAAAGAGACGCCTACTTCTGCAGCCCTTAAGGAAGCACGGCGCAGAACGCGCGTTTGTTCTCCGCCGTGCGTTCACTCCCCGTGAAAGAGCGCGTCCCTCGCGCCCTTTCACTCGCACATACAGCGTTCGGCGGCGCGCGGCGACGATTTCATCTCCATTGACGTCATACGGAACCTCACGGCGACGGCGACGGCGACGGCGACGCCGACGGCAGAAATCTGCTTTTGAGTGTCCATATAATTGCTATCACAATAAAAGAAGGAAAAAAAAACCACAGGCGATCGAAAATATTTTTTCTCTCGTATGCAAATATTGCGGTCCTTACATTGGACAATGATTTATTATATTATGTTGACGACAAATTCCAAACTAGCGAAATATGAATGGATTTTTGTTGTGAGAAATTACAGGCGGCAAGCTTGTTTATTTCTGCAATCGAAGTGTACGTATCAGTAAGGAAGTACCCGACGCGACAGAAAAAGAATTCGCGTGCATTCCTCCAATTATAGTTGTTTCACTCAAGCATTGGTCACTTTCAGTGCACACATTGCACACTGAAGTTGAGAGAAGATACGCCGAACGATGCGACGACGTTGTATCAGCCATATCTGTTGTATGGCCGTATTTTGAAAGGCAGCTAAAGCCAAGACGCACGTTGCAGGATGTAGTGCGAGCTGTGTATTGTAATAAAGTTTCTGGTAAGTTGCAAACCAGGCCTCGACGTCTTGGTCGTCAGTCCCTCTGGATATCGGTGGATGACGCTGAGGCAGCACGCCGGTACCAACGGTTGGTTGAGTCTTAGAGGGACCATGGGTGATGGTTTCTTCCACCATCGCTGGCGCTGGAGGCAGGGTACGGCTTCGTAGTTCCAGGTTGTGAGACTAGGACACTACCCAGCACCTCCACCAAACTGTAAGGGGGTTTTGTACAAGCAGGGGCTACGTAAAAACAGCCTTGGCACAAGAGTGTAGGTTGCTGACTCATGCTCTCCGGGCTGCCGGACGTCGTCGTCCACTCTCAAGGGTTCGTGACCCTCTTCGCCACTGTGGGGATCGAGGTGCCTTCCCGCGCCTCGTCCCCCAGCTCGCGCGTGGCGCTTAGCTCGATCCCCGGGAACCGCCGCCGTAACGACAACATGGCGGACACGGCTAGCGCGCCGGACTTACTTTCCCGCGCAAACCGTGCTTCTCCCCCCCCCGGAATTGGACTTGCCCCGCGAGACACGTCACCGGGACGCGCCCTGATTGGCCTCCCGCGCGGCGGCCCCCGGGCACCCTCTCCACCCGAGCTCTCGTCCGCTGAGCGCTTCCTCGCCACGGGAGAGGCTCACAGGCTCGCAACGAGGTGGTTACATGAGACCTTTGTTCTCGCGACTCCTCGTTATCGCGCTTGGCGGACCGCTACCCGGTTAGCCCTAGCGCAGCGGGCGCGCGTACTCGATCGGTCTTGCGGCGAGCCTTGGCCCGTAAGCGCCGTGACTGTAGCACTGAGCTCTACCTTGGGTGAATAAACCCTTGTTTGTTGGCGATCTGACTCCGGAGCCTTCTCTGCGCCGTGTCGGAGAGTCGACGAACCCTGCCGTAGCGCCTTTGTGCGTTGCGGAGTGGAGGAGCGTCGTGCCCTTTCCTGACCGTCGCTCGTAGGGCAAGCCTTGTGCAAACCCATCTCCACACCACTACACATATAACACTTCCGAACTACATTAAGTATGAGGCGGTGTCATGAAAAAGGAAAAGTGGAATGGTGACAGCGCTATTGCTCGCCCAATTCATTTCTAGACTTTAAATTAAAAATCCTGTCGGTTTAGTAGGGTAACTAGCTGTCTTTAGGGCCCCCGGTGAAGCAAACAATGATGCTGCGCAAGTTGATAAAGGTTGTAGTGTAAGTGAAAAACACATTTATTGCGGCTATGTACAAGGGGGGAGCCTGGGACGAGCAAAGATGGCCCGCCCCGTATAAAGTCTAGGAGGGGTTCCTATTGCGGGACCCTTGTGGCTTTTGCTCAAGCCGGGGCTCGGTCCACCAGGGCACATTGGTCCTGTATGATCCAGCTGCCGAGCAGAGCAGCCTCCCAGCTCTCTCGGGAAGGATGGAGGTGGGAGTTTGTATTGTTTAGGAGAAGCTCTGAGCGAAATTAGCTTTGAAAGAAGGCTAAAGAAGTGAATTTTAAAACAATAGCTGGCAAAAATACAAATGGGATATGTACCTGAAAAGTGTGCATGTGGAAAGGAGGACGAGGTCAGGAAAGTTGGCGAACAAGTATTAGGTAAGCGAAAGTGTTAATATAAAGCAAGCAGTCCTTGATGAGAAGGTGACTGAAAGAGAGACAGTCAACTGGAGGCAAGGGAATCAAAGAAAGAATACCATGTAAATTGAAAAAAAATGACAAGAACAAATTTGAGGAAAAATTGATACGATATCGCAAAGAGCAGCCCTTTGCTATTTTAGACCGCCCAGATTGCCTGTATACAAACACATAGCGGAGTAAATATGTGCTACAGAAGGCGGAATTTCTGTGCCCCAAAAAACGCTCGGAAACGACTCAGCACCTCGTAATGAAACGTCAAGATATTAACCCAGAGAGACAAGTGTATCCTTAGAAACTGGCGCAACTTCGTTGCATATTACAAAGTACATTTTCCACGCACAAGAAAAAAGTGTTTCAGCTATTCGCAGTCAGACCCAAGGCTACACCCAGCGCTCTGAACAAGCCAATGACTGATTGCGAAATGCGCCTAATTTGGAAACATGACACCGCACAAAAAACACACACGGAAAGGGGGAGCGCAACTTTCTTGCGTTGTGCCCGGTTTCCGAATTTTGCACATTTTGTAATCACTCATTACAATGAGCCATGTAGCCCCCCAAGACATTCTAATCAATAAACCAAGGTAATCGGTATACCTTAGGATCAGTTCAGGCGCAAAAATGTTGAAGCTGCTCAGATCGATTTTCTAGGCACACCGTGTGTTATTAAACCATCCGCCAGTATATCACACAGAGAAGCTTCATTTTTTATGGAACCGCGCGCATAAAAATAGACGATTGCAGGTCATTTTTCTGATTCACAGGGAAGGATGAGCACAGTGAAGGATGAAAACATAGTAAACGCGGAGCACAGCGGAGGATGAAAGACCGCGAGAGTGAAGAGAGCTCGTGGAGGAAATCGTAGGATGAGGGTTCGGTGACAGTATGAGGAGGAAAGCTGAGGCGGAGAGTCTGGCGAAAGGCTGAAGAGGAAAGCCGAGTTCCGGCGGCGAACACGCATGCGGCGAGCGAGTACACCGAGGCCATATATGGAAATACGGCACTGGCATGGGCGTCAGAGCAACGGCGCATGCGCTACATCGCCTGCGCCGCTTTTCAATGCGCTCCACGCGATCCACGCATTCCCGTGTTCTAGCATTCTTTCTCAACAATGAGCGACGCAACCGGCGGAAATGCTTTGTGTGCCGCTGCTGCTAAACGAGCTGCTCAAGCAGATGCTCAGCGCCGCGGCCGAGAGGACCTGTCGTTCAGAATCGAACTCATTGCCGCAATATATATCGAATTCGAAACTCTTTAACAGCTGCGTTCGTAATTCGCATTAGGGAGTATCGTAATTGTCGGTGATTGTTTTTTACAGCAAAGCTGTATACGGCTAGGTTCTGGAGGATCCCGTCCGCGGATAAAACGACGCGTTGAACAAAGTCACAGGCCTGCGCGTCACACGCAGAACAGTCACAAAGTAAGCTGGTTGAGCGGCGCAAGAGTAGCTTCAATTTCGAAACCACGCATACGGTCTTTGCTGCAAAGTGTCTTCGCCTCGATTTTGACGAGAACGATCAGAACTGTCCGACCGGCGTCGGCGTCGACGGCGAGCTACGGGTTCTAATGCTATCTGCACATCAGCCTGTTGAGCCCGATGATGCCTGGTTGTAGCCGCACATGTAGCTCTACGATTCGCTTCTTCAGTAGCGGTTCGTACCTTGCGAGGAGACGCCATAACGTGTACCGAAGATGAACCCAGAATACATGGCACACATCTAACATCGGAATAGCGTTGACTGCGCGCCTCGTCTCAATCGTATCGCGTCTCAATCGCATCTCGTCGCACGCGGCGGTTGCAGGCACGTTAACTAGATGGCGCCACCATACTGGCGAAGGCTCGGTTCGTCTGCGACTGCGCGCAGGCGCAGAGGCGCATGGCGCGTATACAGGGAATGTTTCTTCTGCGTGACTGCAAGCGCTTGCGTGGCTCAGTGGTAAAGTATCCGACTCTCAGGCAGCGAGCGCGGGCTTGATCCCGGCGGAGAGCGGGTACTTTTTTTCGAATTTCCTGCGATAGCGGCTTCGGGGCGGCGGCGGCGCCATCAAAGCAACCATAAACGGCTATTGGAATGAGCCCATAACAGCTTACGCTGTAATAAAGTGGACCGATGCTGGTGGTAGTGCAGAATGGGTCCAAGCTGAATCGCAAATGCCCCTGTGCGCTCGGTGACCTGTAACGCGACCTTGAACTACCCTTGTCACACGTGGAACCCAAAGTGACACAAACAATGCACCGGAGCGATGAACGCTATGGCCCAAACGCTAGTATATCACGATGCCTGCCTGTCGAACTGTCAGCGATAAAACGTAATAGTCTACGAACCTGTGCTTCATTCTTTCTTCACATAGTCATTTCCCTAGCGACGTCGTCAGTAGCCCCTTGGACTCGGTATGGGTAAATCTCGTGTTGTTCACTCGGAAGAGGAAGAGTGATCCTTCAAGGAGTGTCGGCTCACTCTACAATGCGAATGGATTCGACGAGAAGCAGAACGCCCAGCGGCCCAACGTGATGAGGCCGGTGTTGCAAGGTGGTGTTCACCCTCACATACAGCATACAGCGCGAGGCGATGCAACGAAGTTATGTGTTGTGACTGTTGAACCATTTAACATATCATAATATTTACCAAGACAAACCCATGCAACGGTGGTCTTCCATTTTCACGTAGTGGAAGTGCTCTGTATGTTTGCCCTTCCGAAGTTTAACCTTCTTCACAATTTATTCCCTGTTTTCTTGCATTCTACAACGTCTGTTGGGTGCAATGAATACTCCACGTAAATTTCAGTGGTTGTGCTTCTCTGTGTTCGCTGGTTTTCGTATACTCTTTGAATAAGTCGCGCATTCATACAATCACCCTCATCGGACATGTGTTGACATTTGGCAGACGGCTAGGGTAAACAGAAAATATTTAGATCAAATAAATTGTTAGCGAATATGTCTTCCACACTGTGTGACAAGAGCTCTCAGAGGCAACCTAATAAAAAGTTCAGGCTTTTAATAGTACTCCACGTCGCCACAAACACATGGATATTTGTAGCACATCTAAATGGTCGTTGACATACTGCACAAACGTGCCACCTTCGGCGGATGTGTTTAGAAAATGGCTATAGTACGTAATGTGCTGTAGCTGTCTAAAAAGAGCAATCATCATTTCGCGGAGTAATATCTACACATGAAAAAATTGATTACAACATTTATTGATGTTTTTTAAATACATTTGTTTCTGCGGCTTGTAGGATAATTTGAAGCTTTTTACTGTCCTTTTTCTTCTGTTTTCAGAACCTGAACCTGCCAGAAGGTTTCGTGGTACGTAAAAAAGAAGAAAAAAAAACCACAGGCGATCGAAAATATTTTTTCTCTCGTATGCAAATATTGCGGTCCTTACATTGGACAATGCTTTATTATGTTGACGACAAATTCCAAACTAGCAAAATATGAATGGATTTTTGTTGTGAGAAATTACAGGCGGCAAGCTTGTTTATTTCTGCAATCGAAGTGTACGTATCAGTAAGGAAGTACCCGACGCGACAGAAAAAGAATTCGCGTGCATTCCTCCAATTATAGTTGTTTCACTCAAGCATTGGTCACTTTCAGTGCACACGTTGCACACTGAAGTTGAGAGAAGATACGCCGAACGATGCGACGACGTTGTATCAGCCATATCTGTTGTATGGCCGTATTTTGAAAGGCAGCTAAAGCCAAGACGCACGTTGCAGGATGTAGTGCGAGCTGTGTATTGTAATAAAGTTTCTGGTAAGTTGCAAACCAGGCCTCGACGTCTTGGTCGTCAGTCCCTCTGGATATCGGTGGATGACGCTGAGGCAGCACGCCGGGACCAACGGTTGGTTGAGTCTTAGAGGGACCATGGGTGATGGTTTCTTCCACCATCGCTGGCGCTGGAGGCAGGGTACGGCTTCGTAGTTCCAGGTTGTGAGACTAGGACACTACCCAGCACCTCCACCAAACTGTAAGGGGGTTTTGTACAAGCAGGGGCTACGTAAAAACAGCCTTGGCACAAGAGTGTAGGTTGCTGACTCATGCTCTCCGGGCTGCCGGACGTCGTCGTCCACTCTCAAGGGTTCGTGACCCTCTTCGCCACTACACATATAACACTTCCGAGCTACATTAAGTATGAGGCGGTGTCATGAAAAAGGAAAAGTGGAATGGTGACAGCGCTATTGCTCGCCCAATTCATTTCTAGACTTTAAATTAAAAATCCTGTCGGTTTAGTAGGGTAACTAGCTGTCTTTAGGGCCCCCGGTGAAGCAAACAATGATGCTGCGCAAGTTGATAAAGGTTGTAGTGTAAGTGAAAAACACATTTATTGCGGCTATGTACAAGGGGGGAGCGTGGGACGAGCAAAGATGGCCCGCCCCGTATAAAGTCTAGGAGAGGTTCCTATTGCGGGACCCTTGTGGCTTTTGCTCAAGCCGGGGCTCGGTCCACCAGGGCACATTGGTCCTGTATGATACAGCTGCCGAGCAGAGCAGCCTCCCAGCTCTCTCGGGAAGGATGGAGGTGGGAGTTTGTATTGTTTAGGAGAAGCTCTGAGCGAAATTAGCTTTGAAAGAAGGCTAAAGAAGTGAATTTTAAAACAATAGCTGGCAAAAATACAAATGGGATATGTACCTGAAAAGTGTGCATGTGGAAAGGAGGACGAGGTCAGGAAAGTTGGCGAACAAGTATTAGGTAAGCGAAAGTGTTAATATAAAGCAAGGAGTCCCTGATGAGAAGGTGACTGAAAGAGAGACAGTAAACTGGAGGCAAGGGAATCAAAGAAAGAATACCATGTAAATTGAAAAAAAAATGCCAAGAACAAATTTGAGGAAAAATTGATACGATATCGCAAAGAGCAGCCCTTTGCTATTTTAGACCACCCAGATTGCCTGTATACAAACACATAGCGGAGTAAATATGTGCTACAGAAGGCGGAATTTCTGTGCCGCAAAAAACGCTCGGAAACGACTCAGCACCTCGTAATGAAACGTCAAGATATTAACCCAGGGAGACAAGTGTATCCTTAGAAACTGGCGCAACTTCGTTGCATATTACAAAGTACATTTTCCACGCACAAGAAAAAAGTGTTTCAGCTATTCGCAGTCAGACCCAAGGCTACACCCAGCGCTCTGAACGAGCCAATTAATGACTGATTGCGAAATGCCCAAAATTTGGAAACATGACACCGCACAAAAAACACACACAGAAAGGGCGAGCGCAACTTTCTTGCGTTGTGCCCGGTTTCCGAATTTTGCACATTTTGTAATCACTCATTACAATGAGCCATGTAGCCCCCCAAGACATTCTAATCAATAAACCAAGGTAATCGGTATACCTTAGGATCAGTTCAGGCGCAAAAATGTTGAATCTGCTCAGATCGATTTTCTAGGCACACCGTGTGTTATTAAACCATCCGCCAGTATATCACACAGAGAAGCTTCATTTTTTATGGAACCGCGCGCATAAAAATAGACGATTGCAGGTCATTTTTCTGATTCACAGGGAAGGATGAGCACAGTGAAGGATGAAAACATAGTAAACGCGGAGCACAGCGGAGGATGAAAGACCGCGAGAGTGAAGAGAGCTCGTGGAGGAAATCGTAGGATGAGGGTTCGGTGACAATATGAGGAGGAAAGCTGAGGCGGAGAGTCTGGCGAAAGGCTGAAGAGGAAAGCCGAGTTCCGGCGGCGAACACGCATGCGGCGAGCGAGTACACCGAGGCCATATAGGGAAATACGGCACTGGCATGGGCGTCAGACCAACGGCGCATGCGCTACATCGCCTGCGCCGCTTTTCAATGCGCTCCACGCGATCCACGCATTCCCGTGTTCTAGCATTCTTTCTCAACAATGAGCGACGCAACCGGCGGAAATGCTTTGTGTGCCGCTGCTGCTAAACGAGCTGCTCAAGCAGATGCTCAGCGCCGCGGCCGAGAGGACCTGTCGTTCAGAATCGAACTCATTGCCGCAATATATATCGAATTCGAAACTCTTTAACAGCTGCGTTCGTAATTCGCATTAGGGAGTATCGTAATTGTCGGTGATTGTTTTTTACAGCAAAGCTGTATACGGCTAGGTTCTGGAGGATCCCGTCCGCGGATAAAACGACGCGTTGAACAAAGTCACAGGCCTGCGCGTCACACGCAGAACAGTCACAGTGTAAGCTGGTTGAGCGGCGCAAGAGTAGCTTCAATTTCGAAACCACGCACAAGGTCTTTGCTGCAAAGTGTCTTCGCCTCGATTTTGACGAGAACGATCAGAACTGTCCGACCGGCGTCGGCGTCGACGCCGAGCTACGGGTTCTAATGCTATCTGCACAGCAGCCTGCTGAGCCCGATGATGCCTGGTTGTAGCCGCACATGTAGCTCTACGATTCGCTTCTTCAGTAGCGGTTCGTACCTTGCGAGGAGACGCCATAACGTGTACCGAAGATGAACCCAGAATACATGGCACACATCCAACATCGGAATAGCGTTGACTGCGCGCCTCGTCTGAATCGTATCGCGTCTCAATCGCATCTCGTCGCACGCGGCGGTTGCAGGCACGTTAACTAGATGGCGCCACCATACTGGCGAAGGCTCGGTTCGTCTGCGACTGCGCGCAGGCGCAGAGGCGCATGGCGCGTATACAGGGAATGTTTCTTCTGCGTGACTGCAAGCGCTTGCGTGGCTCAGTGGTAAAGTATCCGACTCTCAGGCAGCGAGCGCGGGCTCGATCCCGGCGGAGAGCGGGTACTTTTTTTCGAATTTCCTGCGATAGCGGCTTCGGGGCGGCGGCGGCGCCATCAAAGCAACCATAAACGGCTATTGGAATGAGCCCATAACAGCTTACGCTGTAATAAAGTGGACCGATGCTGGTGGTAGTGCAGAATGGGTCCAAGCTGAATCGCAAATGCCCCTGTGCGCTCGGTGACCTGTAACGCGACCTTGAACTACCCTTGTCACACGTGGAACCCAAAGTGACACAAACAATGCACCGGAGCGATGAACGCTATGGCCCAAACGCTAGTATATCACGATGCCTGCCTGTCGAACTGTCAGCGATAAAACGTAATAGTCTACGAACCTGTGCTTCATTCTTTCTTCACATAGTCATTTCCCTAGCGACGTCGTCAGTAGCCCCTTGGACTCGGTATGGGTAAATCTCGTGTTGTTCACTCGGAAGAGGAAGAGTGATCCTTCAAGGAGTGTCGGCTCACTCTACAATGCGAATGGATTCGACGAGAAGCAGAACGCCCAGCGGCCCAACGTGATGAGGCAGGTGTTGCAAGGTGGTGTTCACCCTCACATACAGCATACAGCGCGAGGCGATGCAACGAAGTTATGTGTTGTGACTGTTGAACCATTTAACATAACATAATATTTACCAAGACAAACCCATGCAACGGTGGTCTTCCATTTTCACGTAGTGGAAGTGCTCTGTATGTTGGCCTTCCGAAGTTTAACCTTCTCCACAATTTATTCCCTGTTTTCTTGCATTCTACAACGTCTGTTGGGTGCAATGAATACTCCACGTAAATTTCAGTGGTTGTGCTTCTCTGTGTTCGCTGGTTTTCGTATACTCTTTGAATAAGTCGCGCAGTCATACAATCACCCTCATCGGACATGTGTTGACATTTGGCAGACGGCTAGGGTAAACAGAAAATATTTAGATCAAATAAATTGTTAGCGAATATGTCTTCCACACTGTGTGACAAGAGCTCTCAGAGGCAACCTAATAAAAAGTTCAGGCTTTTAATAGTACTCCACGTCGCCACAAACACATGGATATTTGTAGCACATCTAAATGGTCGTTGACATACTGCACAAACGTGCCACCTTCGGCGGATGTGTTTAGAAAATGGCTTCAGGTTATAGTACGTAATGTGCCTTAGCTGTCTAAAAAGAGCAATCATCATTTTGCGGAGTAATATCTACACATGAAAAAATTGATTACAACATTTATTGATGTTCTTAAATACATTTGTTTCTGCGGCTTGTAGGATAATTTGAAGCTTTTTACTGTCCTTTTTCTTCTGTTTTCAGAACCCGAACCTGCCAGAAGGTGTAGGGGTACGTAAAAAATAAGGAAAAAAAACGACAGGCGATCGAAAATATTTTTTCTCTCGTATGCAAATATTGCGGTCCTTACATTGGATAATGCTTTATTATATTATGTTGACGACAAATTCCAAACTAGCGATATATGAATGGATTTTTGTTGTGAGAAATTACAGGCGGCAGGCTTGTTTATTTCTGCAATCGAAGTGTACGTATCAGTGATGAAGTACCCGACGCGCCAGAAAAAGAATTCGAGTGCATTCCTCCAATTACAGTTGTTTCACTCAAGCATTGGTCACTTTCAGTGCACACATTGCACACTGAAGTTGAGAGAAGATACGCCGAACGATGCGACGACGTTGTATCAGCCATATCTGTTGTATGGCCATATTTTGAAAGGCAGCTAAAGCCAAGACGCACGTTGCAGGATGTAGTGCGAGCTGTGTATTGTAATAAATTTTGTGTTGCCCCGTTTTTGGCGTTTTTATTCGAATATATATATATATATATATATATATATATATGCTAAGAGAGGTTTGCCCACTTTTGTAAAACTATGAGTCTAAAGTATTAGCTTTCATTCGAGCGTTGCCTCAATTCGCAATTTATATGTATATTTCGTCACCCTTAACCGAGAAATTGTAAGAGTGGGGCTGAAGATGAATATGCAAATAAGAAAGATGTTGTTCAAAAGCCTGGTAAATCAACAAGTATTCAGGATCGCAAGCCAGCCTCTAGAGTCTGTAAATTAGTATGCTTATCTAGGTTAAATACTTAGAGAGGACCCTGATCATGAGAAGGAAATTTACTGAAGTTTAAGATTATGTTGGAGTGCATACGGGAGGCATTGCCAAATCCTTAATGGGAGCTTACCACTGTCGTTTAAAAGAAAAAAAAAACTATCGTTGAAAATAAAATTGTTCATTCTTTGCATTCTACCGGAGCTAACAATAGGGACCGAAACTTGGAGTTTAACAAAGAAGCTCGAGAACAAGTTAACGACCGCACAAAGAGCGATGGAACGAACAATGTTAGACCTAACGTTAAGAGACCGGAGGTGAGCGGTGTGGATCAGAGAGCAAAGTGGTATAGCCGATATTCTAGTTGACATAAGGAGAAAGAAACGGAACTGGGCAGGCCATGTAATGCGTAGGGTGGAAAACCGGTGTAGTATTACAGTTACAGAATGAATACCAAGAGCAGGGAAGCGCATTCGAGGACGGCAAAAACTAGGTAGGGTGATGAAGTTAGGAAATTTGCAGGCGCAAGTTGGAATCAGCTAGCGCAACACAGGGGTAATTGGGGATCGCAGGAAGAGGCCGTCGTCCTGCAGTGGACATAAATATACGCTGATGACGATAACGACGGTGATGGTAATGATGATGTAAATTTCTCTGAGCGTGTTCTGCTATATAGAAGTTTGCCTTTAAAAATTAAATTATGGGATTTCACGTGCCAATTTCACGTATGATTATGATGCACGCCGTAGCGGGGGAGTCCTGAATAATTTAAATCACCTGTGGTCCTTTAACGTGCACTTAAATCTAAGTACACGGGAGTTTTCCCATCTCGGCCCCATCAAAATGAGGCCACCGTGAGCGGGTTTCGATGCGGCGACCTCGTGGTGAGGTTTACCTTCACGTGAGAACATATCTATATAAGGGGTGATCATTTTTAACGACGGACCTGTTTATGCCCAGCGTAATCTGTCCGCCGCAGACAGAAAGCAGTGGGCAAATCCTGGTGGTAGTGGAGAAAGGGTCCAAGCGCAATGGCGCATACCCCTGTGAACTAGCGATGCTGAGCTTGACTATGTCTAGCAAAGCATGGTTGGGACAACTTAAGATTAGTCAGTCATCAAAAATCAATCAATAGGTAATCAATTATCGATCAATAATTAATAAATTCTGGAAAATGCTGAGTCGACAACCACTCCCTCGTGACGACTGCATTGCGAGCGTTGTCTGCCACCAAAGACGGCCTGTCTTAAGACTCCAGTATTCTAAATTCTTTTAGCAGTGGAGGCGGCCTAAATTGCGCTCCTAACCATTGTCCGCATTATGGCGTAGATTACATAGCATCTGAGTTTAAAGGTCTACACTGCGGCAGCACATACAATCCAGAGGGCCAAGTGTACAGCCGGCAACCACTGCCTCGTGACGACTGCGCTGCGTGCGTTGTTTTCCGGCAAAGACAAGCCTTTTTAAGACTCCAGTATTCTAAATTCTGGTTGTACTGGAAGTGGCCCGAATTGCGCTCCTAACCATGGTCTGCATTCTGGCGTAGATTACATAGCATCTGAGTTCAAACGTCTACAATGTGGCAGAACATACAATCAAGACGGGCATGTGCACAGCCGGCAACCACTGCCTTGTGACTGCGCTGCGTGCGTTGTCTGCCGGCAAAGACAAGACGCGACCCCTATTGATGAATAGTTCTCGAAGCGCACCGTGGAGAAGGACGAGGTTACGAAGAATGAACATCCCAACGTCGCGCGCGGTCACGGCGGGAAGGGGCGTTGTCTCGGACTAGCGCGTCAGGTGATCGACGCCAACGATAATCCAGCGGTTCCCCCATCCGCTCTATGTTAGCGCGCCATAGAGGTCGATGGGTACGCGGTCAAACGGTCGAGCAAGACACGGAAGAGGCTGTAGTGAGCCAAGAGGACTCTGTGGAGGGGTCTCGGTTTGTTGGCAGGCGGTGCATGTTCGCACATACTGCTGGACAAACCGATACATTCCAGGCCAATTATATCATTGACGCAGCCTTGTGAAGGTCTTTAGGAGATCGGCGTGGGCGCTTTGAGGGTCGGCATCGAAGTACGCACACATATCGGAGTGCATATGACGAGGGATAGCCAGAAGTAATTTGCGACCGTCAGGCATATAGATGCGGCAGTAGAGGAGGTTGTCTCGCACGGAAAAGTGGGCTGCTTGACGGCGTAGCGTCCGCGTTGAAGGAACGACCGATGGAGTGGCAAGGTAGTCGGGCAACAGGGCAAGCGCTGGGTCCTTGCGTTGCTCAGAGTGCATGTCGATAGCAGTCAGTAGTGATGGATCTGAGGTCGGAGAATGAACGGAAAGAGAAGCCACATCAGGTGTCATCGGCGAGCAGGAGAGCATGTCAGCGTCGGAATGCTTTCGAGCGGAGCGATATACGACACGAGTGTCGTATTCCTGCAGGCGAAGCGCCCGACGGCCGAGGCAGCCCGACGGGTCTTTCAAGGAAGAGAGCCAACAAAGGGCGTGATTGTCAGCGATGATGCTGAAAGGACGGCCGTAGAGATAAGGACGAAACTTGCCCAATGCCCAAATGATGGCGAAGCATTCCGTCTTAGTAACTGTGTTTTTCTTCTCAGGTTTCTTAAGGGTAAAACTGGCGTAAGCCACGCCGTATTCTTCATTTGCGGCTCTCCGTTGCGCCACGACCGCACCAAAGCCGACACCACTGGCGTTGGTGTGAACCTGTGTTGGCGCAGTTGGGTCGTAATGGCGAATAATCGACGGTGAAGTCAGCAACCCGCGTAACTTGTTAGAGGCTTGACCGCATGATGACGACCACGCGGAAATGCCTTCGCTTGCGGTAAGCAGCTTCGTCAAGAGTGTGATGATAAAGGCGAAGTTCCGGACGAAGCGGCGGAACAAGAGCACAGACCTATGAAACTCCGCAGAGCCTTGATAGATGTGGGCTTCGGAAATTTGGCGAATGCGCGAAGCTTGCCGGGATCGGGAAGGATGCCGTCTTTCGAGACAACGCCACCCAAGACAGTTAATTTTTGGGCAGCGAAACGGCACTTCTTGAGGCTGAGCTGTAGGCCAGCTGAAGTGAGACAGGTCATGATGTCATGCAGGCGGGCGAGATGTGTCGGAAACTCCTGTGAGAAAGCAACCCTGTCATCTAGGTAACGTAAACAAGTCATCCACATGTGTCCGCAAAGGATGGTATCAAACATGCGCTCTAAGTTAGCAGGAGCACTGCAGAGCCCGAAAGGCATAACGTTAAACTCGTACAGGCCACCTGGTGTGTGGAAAGCTGTCTTTGGGTAATCAGCCTCAGCCATAGGAACCTGACAATAGCCAAAGTGGAGATTTAAATACGATAAGTATTCGGCACCTTACACACAGTCAAGAACATAGTCGATCCGAGGCAGAGGGTACACGTCATTTCTCGTATACCTGTTTCGGCTGCGATAATCGACAGAAAACAGAATGCTACCATATTTGTTCGCACTAGAACGACAGATCACGACCAGGGGCTTTGAGAAGGCTGAATGACGCCGCGCTGTGGCATGTCGTCTATTTGTTCCGTGATAACTCGGCGCTCTTCTGCGGTAACGTGATAAGCATGCTGTCGCAAGGGGGCATGAGAACCGAAGTCGATAGTCTGAGACACTTGTGCGACCCAAGGATTGTTGGTTGCAGACGAACGAAGAAACGAAGTCGCTCAGTAGAGTAAGAAGTTGGGTGCGATGAGACGGCAAAAGGTCTGCGGCGATGACGTTGTCGAAAACTGCTAAAGGTGATGTTGATGAGACGGAAGTTATGGCGTCCAGAGGTAAACCGATGGCGCCATCGTGAACGTCCAGGTCTTCAATACACGTGACCGCTTACACAAATCCTAAGGTCTCACCACGCAGTATGGTGAGTGGATACCGGTGCGGATTAGAAATGTGTATGGAAGAGGGAGTGAGGACGGTGAACGGGAAAAATGTGTCCTTGCGATAAGCAAGCATGTCCGTTGAGTCTGAGCAAGCACCCCAGTGGAGTATGGCACTTTAGCACACGACAAGGTCACAAGCACCGACGTCTCCAGAGGTAGATCAGTAACATCATCCACGAAGAATTTCTGAACACTGAGGTCGGTGCTGACTGATGGCGAGTCACATAGCAGCGAAAGGTCCACTTGCGTGCGAGAACAATCGATGATGGCTCTATGACGTGCAGGAAGTCCCACCCGATGATGAGATCATTAGAACAGGATCGCAGCACAAAAAACTCGATCATGTACAAAACGTCTTAGATGACTTCACGGGCGCTGTATACAGCTGTAGGGTGAATGCGTTGCGCGCTAGCAGTGCAGAGTGCCATGCCAAATGCAAAGGTCGTGACTTTTTTCAGCTTGCGACAAGGATTTTCATGGAGGAGGAAACCGCGGCCCCGGCATCGATAATCACTTGGGCGGATGCTCAAGTACTTATTAAAAGTTCAGGCTTTCGATAGTACCCCACGATGCCACACACACACACACACACACACACACACACACACACACACACATATATATATATATATATATATATATATATATATATATATATATATTGTATTGGAGATTATCGTTACTGGCACGGTAAAGTGTGAAAGGTAAGTCGACGAACTAGGCATGTCACGGGATGTTCTTGCAAGTCCACAGGGCGTCTGACTGGAGTACAAGAAGACGGAGCAGTCTCAGCTGGACACCGATCGAGCGCGCACTCCTAGTTCGT
This sequence comes from Dermacentor silvarum, assembly GCF_013339745.2. NCBI lineage: Eukaryota > Metazoa > Arthropoda > Arachnida > Ixodida > Ixodidae > Dermacentor > Dermacentor silvarum. Next base: position 148,110,492 of record NC_051158.1, on the reverse strand, counting down.
CGACTTCCTCTTTCACACTTTACCGTGCCAGTAACGATAATCTCCAGTACAATCACCCCTCGCACAGAAAGAAGCCATCCTGGCGACCTAGGGAAAAGACAGCATCGGCGGGTCGTAACACGGTTTAAGCCGTGCTACATGAACTATTTCGTGCCCTCGGCAACGGCGATCAGAAGACAGCGCGAGCGGCTCGATGACATAGTTCACAGGTGATGCTTGCTGCCGTACGCGGTAGGGACCGTGGTAGTTGGACAAAAACTTAGTGGATTGGCCGGGGGAAGTAGCCGGGACCCGAAGCCAAACAAGCATTCCGGGAGAATAGCGGGCACTAGGAGCGGATGCGTCATGGCGTGATTTTTGGCGCCACTGATCTTGGGTGGTGAACGAGCGGGCTAGTTGGCGACATTCTTCAGCATAAGCAGCTGCTTCTGAAACATGTGTCACTTCAGAAGCGTCAGGACGGTAGGTGAGAATGGTGTCCAAGAGGCAGGAAGGTTCTCGGCCATAGAGAAGAAAGAAAGGAGAGAAGCGGTGGTAGTTTGCGGGGCAGAGTTATAGGCGTAAGTGACAAAAGGAAGAACCCGGTCCCAATTGGAGTGATCGCCAGACACATACATGGCAAGCATGTCGCCAAGCGTACGATTGAAACGTTCCGTCATGCCGTTAGTTTGTGGATGGTAGGCGGAAGCGGTGCGATGAACGATGTTGCACTCCTTTAGCAGGGCCGCGATGACATTGGAGAGAAATACGCGCCCACGGTCACTTAATAATTCACGTGGAGCACCGTGTCGCAGAATGAGGTGGCGAAGAAGGAAGCAAGCGACGTCTTTCGCCGTGGACGCTGGCAGCGCAGATGTTTCGGCGTACCGTGTGAGGTGGTCTACGGCAACAATGATCCACCGGTTACCGTCCGGAGTGCTTCGAAGGGGGCCGTAAAGATCAATTCCAACACGGACGAATGGTCGAGCAGGGCAGGGTAAAGGTTGCAGGGGACCTGCAGAACTCTGAGGAGGGATCTTGCGGCGTTGACACGTTGCACATGAACGGACGTACTGGCGAACGAATCTGTACATGCCTCGCCAGTAGAATCGAAGACGAAGACGGGAATACGTTTTGAAGACGCCGGCGTGGCCACATTGTGGGTCATCGTGGAAAGCGGCGCAGATGTGTGAGCGCAGGTGACTGGGGATAATGAGCAGCCATCGACGGCCGTCGGTGAGGTAATTCCGTCGATACAAAAGGTCGTCGCGGATGGCAAAGTGGTGTGCTTGACGACGCATTGCGCGTGAGAGAGACGCAGGTGAGCGGTGAGACAGGAAGTCCAGCAGTAGAGAGATCCAGGGATCTTTACGCTGCTCGGCCGGCATGTCGTTGAAGCTAAGAGCTGACAAATCGCAGGTGGGAGGTAAGGAGCAAACTGAGGCAGGAGGTAGCGGAGAAGGGGATAGGGCGTCGGCATCTGAATGTTTCCGTCTAGAGCGATAAATGACACGTATGTCATACTCTTGAAGCCGTAAGGCCCAACGAGCGAGGCGGCCACTGGGATCTTTCAAGGACGATAACCAGCATAAGGCATGGTGATCAGTGACAACGTCAAACTGACGGCCGTAAAGATAAGTACGAAATTTGCTGATTGCCCAAACAATCGCCAAACACGATTTTTTCGTCACAGAATAGTTGGATTCTACCTTCGTTAGGGTGCCGCTGGCATATGCGATAATGTACTCGTCAAAGCCATCTTTGCGTTGGGCGAGAATGGCGCCAAGTCCGACACCGCTAGCATCCGTATGTATCTCAGTAGGCGCATTGGGGTCGAAGTGGCGCAGTACTGGAGGGGACGTGAGGAGCCGGCGGAGCCTCATAAATGATTCGTCACACTCCGAGTTCCAAGCCGACAGGTCTGACGAGCCATTAAGAAGCTGCGTCAAGGGAGCGATGATCGAGGCAAAATTACGAATGAAACGCCGGAAATGAGAAGACAAACCGATGAAGCTCCGTAGTTCCTTTAGAGTAGTGGGCTTGGGGTACTCAGCAACGGCGCGAAGTTTGGCAGGATCAGGCAGAATTCCCTCTTTGGAGACGACGTGGCCTAGGATCGTAAGCTTACGGGCACCAAAATGACATTTTTTCAAATTGAGTTGCAACCCAGCTGACGTGAGACAGGCAAGAACTTGCTCAAGGCGGGCGAGATGCGTATCGAAATCGGTAGAAAAGACCACAATGTCGTCTAAGTAGCAAAGGCATGTGTGCCATTTAAGACCCCTGAGAATAGCGTCCATCATTCTCTCGAAAGTGGCAGGCGCGTTGCAAAGGCCGAAAGGCATTACATTGAACTCGTATAATCCATCAGGAGTTACAAAAGCCGTTTTTGGGAGGTCGGCTTCAGCCATCGGCACTTGCCAGTACCCGGAGCGCAGATCCAGTGAAGAAAAGAACTCAGCTCCCTGTAGGCAATCCAGGGCGTCGTCGATGCGTGGTAGGGGATAAACATCCTTGTGGGTAATCTTGTTGAGTCGGCGGTAATCGACGCAAAACCTGATTGAGCCATCCTTTTTCCGCACCAGCACGACCGGAGACGCCCAAGGACTGTGGGAGGGCTGGATCACACCTCGTTTCAGCATGTCGTCAACGTGTTCGTCAATGACACGGCGTTCGGCTGCGGAAACACGGTATGGACGTTGGCGCAGCGGAGTATGGTGACCGGTGTCAATACGGTGAACAACCGCTGTCGTGCGTCCAAAGGAAGGTTGGCCGAGGTCGAAAGAAGCACGAAAACGTTCAAGAAGTTCAACAACTTCACTGCGTTGAGCGGGCGTAAGCGCGTCGTCGATGGTATGCAAGAAAACATCGGGGAAACGCGAGGCTGGTGCGGTAGCAGAAGTGATGGCACCGATAGGCAGTGGCGACCTATCGGAAGATAGGTCAAATGCACTAATGACGTCAAAAGTGTCTAGACGCCCCACACATTCACCGTGTAGGAGAGTTGAAGGACATGGAAATGGATTGCACGCATAAATGGCAGCGGAACCATCGGTGAGTGTGACGACAGCAAACGGGAGTAGAAGGTTCCGTAGACGCGCACAATCTTCAGATGGTGTAAAAAGAGCTGTCGTGGCGGGGGCAGAGTCACAAGAGACGGGCACCAAGGCGGCAGAAAAAGAAGCGATAATGACGTCAGCGGTGACGATCACTTTAGGAGAACGGTTCGGGAGGTCGACGGTAGTGTCACGGAATGGAGACAAAGCCAGTTGTGCGCGAGCGCAGTCGACGACAGCATGATGTGCGGAAAGGAAGTCCCAACCCAGAATAACGTCATGCGAAGCCCGGCATAGAACGACGAATTCTAGAAAATATAGTTCATCCTGAATCATAACACGAGCCGTACATGCGGCCGAAGGCTTGACTTGCTCGAGCTTGCCGTGCGTAGGGAAATATCTGGTACAGGAATCGTTACTTTCTTGAATTTGCGGCAGAGGTCTTCACTTATGACAGAAACGGCAGCCCCGTATCGACAAGAGCCGTTGTCGCGACGCTTTCCACAAATACGGCGATTTCGTTAGGAGGAGAAAGACGAGGCCTTGAAAATTTCAACGATGGCGCAGTTCTTGCCTCGGGAACTGCGGCTGTCACTTTTCCTCCTGACCAGAGCTGGAACGGCGAAGCATGGGTGAAAGGGAACGGCGGCGAGGGGAAGGAGACCGACGAGAGTTGAAGGCGGCGCGACGAGAATACGAGTCCGAGGGATCAGGGATAGAACGATGCGAAGGCTCTTGGGGAAGGTAGCCGAGGTTCGGCACGTCACGACGAAAATAAAGTCCACGGCGGCGACAGAAACGCGCAACATGTCCCGGAATACCGCAGGCGAAACAATTAGGGCGGTTGTCCGGAGTGCGCCAAGGGTTAAGAGAAAGTCCGGAAGGCGATAAGGGCACGTGGACCGGGCGTACCGGAAGTGGCGACGAGTAGAAACTAGCGGCGGGTCGGGAGGTAGTAGGCATCGGTCGCGGAGGAGGTCGGCTGAGAGCGGCAGCGTAAGTCAGAGGCGCAGTCACAGGCGGCGGTGGAGAGGGAGGTGGGAGCGCCTCAGAAACTTGTGGTTGGATGACACGACGGAGCGATGGTTCTAGCGTGGAAGCAGGCTCAGCAACACACGCTACAAGAGAGAGCTGGCGAGCCACTTCTTCCCGAATGTATTGTTGAATCTGCGGCAGCAAGCCAGAGTGATCAGCGCCAAGGCATCCAGGCTCCAAGGCCGAGAGGTCCGCGGACTGCACACTGGTGCGACGGGTGGAAAGGCGCTGCTTGCGGAGCTCGTCGAAGCTTTGACAGAGCTCAATTACTTGTGCAACTGTCGTAGGGTTCTTGGCCACGAGCATATGGAAGGCATCGTCGTCTATGCCTTTCATAATGTGCCTTATCTTATCGGCTTCGGTCATGGACGCATTCACGCGCTTACAGAGGTCGATGACGTCCTCAATGTAGCTCGTGAAGGTTTCACCGCTTTGTTGAGCGCGACCACGCAAACGGTGTTCAGCACGGAGTCTGCGCACAGCGGGACGGCCGAAGACAGAAGTGAGGGTCTCGGTGAAAGCTGACTAGGTTGGAAATTCGGCTTCGTGGTGTCTAAACCACAGATGGGCCACATCAGTCAGATAAAAGATGGTGTTGGTCAGCTTGTCGCGATCAGACCACTTGTTATGCGCGCTAACGCGGTCATACTCTGCAAGCCAGTCCTCCACGTCGTGATCGTCAGTGCCGCTGAAGATGGCAGGGTCGCGCTGACGTACCGCACCAGAACACACAACAGCCGGGGGGGCGGGAGCGGATTGCGAAGGGCCGGCGTCGTCGGTCATTGTGGCCGCAGATGGCAAAGTACGGCTGCGGAGCTCCAGGTCGGGGAAAACGTTACCCCGCACCTCCACCAAATGTCACGGGATGTTCTTGCAAGTCCACAGGGCGTCTGACTGGAGTACAAGAAGACGGAGCAGTCTCAGCTGGACACCGATCGAGCGCGCACTCCTAGTTCGTCGACTTCCTCTTTAACACTTTACCGTGCCAGTAACGATAATCTCCAGTACAATATATATATATATATATATATATATATATATATATATATATATATATATTGCCAGACAGCTGTTAAACCTCGACGGGTTTATTATGCAGGCCGCGCGCCGAAGCCAATGACGCTGTCCAGTCCAGCCGGAGGTGAGGTCAGTCGTTTGCGGTGTTGGCAGAGCGAACAGGAAGCCACGTATTTTGCTACGCTTGTTGCAAGTCCAGGCCAACAGAAGCGGCTGCGAATTCGCTCATAGGTTTTATGAAAACCAAAGTGACCGGCTGTGGGATCGTCATGAAAGGTCTCCAGTATCTGGGTCCGAAGTGATCGGGGAACTACAGGGACCCAACGGTGTCCTTCGGGATGAAACACGTACCGGTATAGCACCGAATTTTCAATCTTGTGGTTCTTCAACTGCCGACGGAGTCGAGCATTAGGTGTGCGAGAGGATCCCCGAATACGTTCCATAACGGAGTGGCAGTAGGGGTCACTACGTTGGCAAGTTGCAAACGTATGAGAATGGCTAGGTGGGAGCCGGTCGAGAGCTGCGAGTGAAGGAAATGCAGGAGAGACGTCCGGCGGGTTGCTCACGGAAGGTGGTAAGCAGACAGTGTTTGAAGACGGTGGTAGGGGACAACGAGAGAGAGCATCAGCATCCTGGTGTTTCTTTCCAGACTTGTAGGTGACGTCGAAGTCGTATTCTTGTAAACGAAGTATCCAACGGCCGAGACGGACCGTAGAATTTTTTACGT